>NC_039287.1:19111940-19292911 GCF_003368295.1 Carassius auratus | reverse complement strand
GGCATGGTCGACCCGTAAGCATTTCATGCGGTGTTAAGTGCGTGTTCCTGTTAGTTTGCATGCGATAGCTCATTAGTGCGAGCGGTAATGCATCAATCCAATTAAGTTAGTACTTCACATATTTTGTTTATTTTGGCCTTGATAACTCCATTAACCCTCTCCACTAACCCTTGTGACTGAGGTCTATAAACGCATCCAAGTCTCTGTTTTATTCTTAATTGTTGCAACACGTTTCACAGTTTTTTGTATGAATGCCGACCCATTATCTGAACTTATTTCTGATGGAATTCCAAATCTAGGAATTACCTCTCTTGTTAGAAATTTAATTACTGTTCCTGCTCCTAGATCTGCGGATGGTACCGCCTCCACCCATCTGCTAAACCTGTCTATGATAACAAGCATGTATCTTTTGCCTTGTACACGCTTTATCATATCCACATAATCGCATACAAGATGTTTAAAGGGTCCTTCAGGTGTTGGAATATGGCCTATTGGTGTCACTATGCCTTTTCTTACATTGTATTTAGCACATACTTCACATGTGGACAAAAATTCATCCACCATTGCATATAAATAAGGAGACCAATATCCTTGCTGTTTAATTTTTCTTACTACTTCTCCCTTTGCACAATGGTCAAAACCATGTGCATCTGTAATAAGAATATTCAACAGTGAAGTAGGTGCAACAATGTGTCCTTCATGTGTATGCCAGATCTCCCATGAGTCTTTTTTAGCTCCCCTTTGTTGCCCACATTGATTGTTCATAGGGGCCTGCTTGTTGTTGAATTCGAATAATGTGATCCAATTGAGGATGAGGTTCGATAAGTACAACAGGTGCTTAATACTGCTACTTGACACCCTGAAGCTTTTTTAGCTTCTAAATCTGCTGCATTATTTCCTTGTGACATAGTCATTTCACTTTTTGTGTGCTTGACATTTGATTATTGCTAGTAGTTTTGATAGCATCGTAGCAGAAATCAATTGCCCTATTTTGTTCACTATGTTGGATGGGAGTCCCATCACTCTTTTTGAAACCTCTTTGTTTCCACACTGCTCCGAATAGAATGACATACACCATGAGCATACGCTGAATCTGTAAAAATGTTAGCAGTTTGTCCTTTTGCTAACTGACATGCAGTTGTGAGAGCTTTTAATTCTGCTAATTGAGCAGAGCAAGGCTGTACACAATGTTGTGATATCACAGATTCAAATTCTTTTTTGTTGTCTTCACTACTGAATATCCTGTATGATTCCTTCGTGATCCCTAAAGCTAGAACCATCTACAAAGTAAGTTACTTCTGCTTCGGTAATAGGTGTTGATTCTAGATCTGGTCGTAATCTAGTAAATGCCAAGGACTCATTCACACACTCATGAGGTTCTCCTTCAAAAGCCAAAGGAATTAATTCAGCTGGAATAACTGTATGGCATCTTTTAACGGTAACATCTGGATATGTGAGTAATGAGGAATAGGCTAGAATTCGAGCTTGTGTCAGAACAAATTTCTCTTGTTCAATTAATTCCACAACTTTGTGATGGGTATATATTGTTACTGGATACCCCATAGCTATTGTGGATGCTTTTTCATAAGCATAATACACTGCAGCTAAACCTGTTGGTAACATGGTGGGTATCCCTGGGCTCAGTGCTTTAAGTGGGCCAAAAGAGGTGCCGGTACTCTATTATAGCCTATTTTATTAACGGGGGATGGCGGGGGTCTGTGGTCTTGTGTGACGGGATGGGGGGGGCTTATGATATTAGACTTCGTAGCCTATATGTCACGGTTGGTAAACCGTGATCTCGGGTTGTTTACACTTTGTGGTGAATTCTGTGTGTTCTGCGTCTGCACTGATTAGTTGTGGGCGTCTCCGTTAATTGTATCAGCAACAGCTGCCACTCATTACTCATCTCCTATATATGGCTTGTCTCATGTCTTGTGTTTGTGAGATCGTTGTTTCATGTCGTTGTGTTACCCCCGTCTGGCTTTAGTGTTAGTTTGCGTTTGGATGTCTGTGTTTTTCCCTAGAACCTCATCCACTCTCCGCACGATCACTCAGCCATGGACACTTACCTTCGGCTCTATTCCCCGCAGTTCCTGTGCCACTTTCTCCTGCTGCCTCACGCCACCAAGACTTCCCACCTACACTCCACTACAGGCTGGATTTCTCACCAACCACCGTCTCCCTGGAGTGTTATCGTCCCATCGTCTTTGTGTGTCATTGTTCTACTTGTCTTCATCTCATTAAATCCTGTTAACTCGCATTTGTTTCCGGACTGTCTTTCACCAGCCGTCACACTATAATAAAAGATAATGAATTTCAAACCTTAACAAAACACATTTTTATTCAAAGATCAACCGTCTGTCATTACTCTTTAGTCTGGAACAAGAAACAGCAACATTAAAATCATGAACTCAAATGGCATTGTAAAAAAAAAAAAACAATGACTGTTGTAACAGTGCGTAAATCAGACCTTTCTGTAACACTTAACGTTAATAAGCTTAAACGAAAATAACGAAATAATTGTGTAGCGGAGTATTTTTTGTACACAGTGCTGCGAACTGTCAATCACTCCTGTACGAGTGCATCACTGTCCTCCTCACAGCTGCAGCAACTTGCACTCTCTTCATCAAGCTTTAAAACAAAAAGGGGACAAAAACATCATATTGTCTTTGTGCATAGGCTATAGATTAATTAGATAAATGAATATCAAAATTTGTGCCTAGCCGCCTACGGTATTTTTTTAGAACTTAGAAAAAAGATGCTGCAGCCAGCGGGGGCTGGCTGCTGGACGACTCAACCTCCGTGGACAGTTTTTAATGTTTATCAGACAATAAATACTCAAGATTTTGCTTTAGTATAATTTTCGGGACAATTAGGGCCAGATTCGGGAGTCGGGACAACAGTTTAGATTTCGGGGCTGTCCCGAATTTTTCGGGACGTCTGGTCACCCTACCTGAAAGAGCTGCATTACTTCATTAGCTTGAGTCTGACCTGCAGTGATATCATTCAGACTTGGTGAGGTGTCAGTCAGCGAGTTTCAAACACTTTCTCCGGCCACGTTGAGTTGTTGACACTTAACAGTGGGAAAAGCGACACATGCGCTATTCTCCTGGATAACTTGAGGGTGAATGGGTAATTGAGTATTGTACTTTCTGCTCTCAGTGGGATGATTTATGAAGCTTGCATTAAATCAGCAGTGCAGGTAAAAGATTAAGTCCTCTATTAAAACAGATGTCCAAATGAGCGTACCGGTACGCTAAAAGCACGTTCTGGGCGTACGGAGAGGTGGCGGTACGCTCAAGAGCTATATTTGGAAGTGGCGGTGCGTACCGGCCCACTTAAAGCACTGCCTGGGCTACATTGTCTAACTTTGTTCTGTAGTATGCTATAGGCTGTTTGTTCCTCCCACTACAGGTCTCTTGCATTAATACAGTTGATGCATAACCATCATCTCTTATTTGCCACATATAGACTAAACATTTTATCATATTCTGCCATTCCCAGGGCAGGGGCCTGTTGTAATTCTTTTTTATTGTTTCAAATGCTAGTAAGGCATCTGTGTTCCATTTTAATGGATTGCTTAAATGTTGTAATCCTGCTTGTTTCATCATTTCTCTCAAAGGCCCTGTCTTTACTGCATAGTCTTCTATCCAGTCGGCACTAAAGCCAGTCATTCCTAGAAAAGTCATCATTCGTCCTACTGTCTGAGGTAACGGTGTTTTACTTATACCTTCTAACTGAGCTGGAGCTATAGCTCGTGTACCAAATGCAATTAATCTTCCCAAGTATTCCACTTGAGGCTGGCAATACTGCAATTTGTTTTTAGACGCCTTGTTTCCTCCTTGTGCTAATTTTGTCAACACCTTAATTGAGTCTTTGTGACATTGTTCTAGTGAGGTAGAACAGATAATTAAATCATCCATGTATTGTAATAGTGTACCGTCTATTACGAGGTCTTCTAAATCAGCCTTAAGAATCTTGTTGAATATGTGTGGAGAATGTTTATATCCCTGAGGAATTCTAGAATATGTATATTGCTTATTTGCATGTGTAAATGCAAATAAATGTCTACTCTCTTCTGCACTGAAGTAGGCAGAGCAAAGATCAATTACAGTAAAGTATTTGGCATCAGGAGGGACATTTGTCTGTAAAGTGTGCGGGTTTGGTACCTCAGCTGGCATATCTTCCGTTATTTCATTTATTGTTCGTAAATCATGAACAAGTCGCCATCTATTTTTGTCTGATTTGATTACAGGCATAATTGGAGTGTTACAGTAACTAGTAGTTCCTATTAATACCCCTGCCCTACCAACTGCTTACACACAAAATTATTGTAGCACAATTTCTAAAACCTGAGACTCAAACACCAGAACCACACACTAAATCTGCAAAACCATACACACATTTTTGGCCTTATACTCAGTTTTCAATTTCGTTAAACACTTTTTGCAAAACACAACACACAATTTCCTATGCAACACACAAAAATCTGACAGGAAGTTTCTTGATTTCCTTTTATAAACACAACCAATCAAAATGGCACACTAATTCATCAGTGCCTCACAATAACTCCGCACATGTGCAAACACTTGTTGCTTTACTTAACAACAACCAATCATAACTTTAGTAGTGGCCTATAAATAGGTCAAAGGTCAAGTAATAGGTTTTGGACAATGGATGCAAACAATGCAGACAGAGGAAGAGGAGTTGGAGGGAGAGCCAGAGGACGAGTTCTACTAAGAAGAGTTGGAAGGGGAGCAAGGGGAGGAAGAGGACGAGTCCGAAATGGAGGAGGACAAGGAACAAGAAGAGTGGTCTCGAATGAGATTATAGCTACAGTAGTCAAACATGTGATAAACCATGATTTAACAATGAGAGAGGCTGGACTGAGAGTCCAGCTTAATTTGAGTTGATTTACTGTGGCAGGTGTAATTCGAACCTTTAGAAATGAGAACCGGTATGTAACAATCTAATGTAATGTCATGTTCTAATGTACACATAATGGCTTTTTTACCATAACAAACAATAGGCCTATACTATAATAAATATATTTTACTGTAGTACCCTTGCATTCATTTACCACAGTGCATTGCATTGGTCACAGTTTGGTAAGGTATCAAGAGAGAATATAGCATGTGACGTGGATGAAGTATTGTGGCCAGACCCAGCCCGGAGGAGAGATGGAGCCTAGATACACCCAACCATCTCCACATGCAAGCACACACATTATGTTTGGTTTACGTAACACTACATGCTATAACATTACATATTTTTGATGTGTTTTTTCTTTTCTTTTCAAAATGTGTACACTAATACTACGTTTACTTTTTGGATGCAAAGAGCAAAAAAATAAAAACATAAAAAGTTTGGTTTCAATTTTGCTTTTGTTTGTATATATTATATATTCAACAGCTCTCTCTCAATTACATTCAATCATGTACATGTGAGCTTTTAAAAGAAGAGCTTTAGGTTTTGAATAACAGTGTTTATATGACATAATCAATTGGAGTGTTTCAGTAACAACACCCGGTTGTGTTGATCATCGGTCAGCTCAAAAGCGGTTGTCCACTCTGCTACTCTTGTCCAGTCCCATCTGGGGTGCCAAATCTGTGGTGTCTTTTGATGGTTCTCAGAAGAATCACACTCAGTCAGGGATTTTTCTCTCAGAAGAAAATACTTTATTTTAAGCAAAACAAAGCCGAGAGTTCCTATCTATTGCCTGTAAGCAACAAGTTAATCAGGACTAATAACACTGCTTAGCAACTACCCTGAAATGTTAATTAGCATCCAACCTAATGTATCGTAATTCCTCAAATAAATAAGAGGCCAGGCCTCATAGAGTGGCCGGAATGCAGAATAAAGCAGAATGACACACAGCATCTGAACCGAACTGATTCTTTTGATGATTGATTCTGAACTGATTCTGTGCAATGTTACGATCTCTGTCCACTGGAACGCTATCGCTTTTAATTTGAAATGGGTTATTTAAAACAATAACTTATCAAACAGATGGGATTAGAAATAAAGGCCTACCTCTAATAAAAATCTGCTCCAAATAAAAGCCTGTTACCTTCTGCAGTTCAGGTAAATAAAGGCCCCGGCTTTTATAATTGATAATTATGAACTGGGTAGTTACTCAACTACAAACATTTACCAAGGGGCCTGTCCCATTCCCCACAGTATGCAGTCTCGGACATTAGACGGTGCACGCATGCAACAGGAAGGAAGTGTGCAAGACTGTCTCAAGCCTGAAAAATGCCATAGCTCTGTACCTGTCTAAAACACACTAAATCCATGCTATCTTTAATATCACTTCTTTTGAGGCTAAAAGTATATCCCATCATTCATCATATTCTGGAACTCACATAGCATCAAAATACTCTTCCCCAAAATGATTTTTTTTTTCATTAATCACTTAAAATTATTTCAATTTAGTTTTGTTTTTTACATTTACATTATATTTAAATTTGGTTATTTAGCAGATGCTTTTATCTAAAGCAACTTACAAATGAGGACAAAAAGCTATCAGGACAGGCACCCCTTCTGAGAGATGGTCATGTATCATTATTATTCCCTTAAGAAAATTAACAACGGTTTTATTGTAAGTGTAGGAAGTTTTTTTTTTTTTTTGGCATACTGATAATCTTTTGTACAACCACAGTTTTTCTACAAATACCATAGTTAAACTATCATTAAAACCATGGTTAAATTGTGGTAACCATGGTTTAACTAGTAACCGTTTTTTTATTTTTTGTAGTTGAATCATGGTTCATTTTCTAAGGGTTCCAGTAGTAGTAGTTGTTGTTGTTATTATTATTGCGCTTTTTTATGTGTAGTTGTCAATAAATGAATAACTTAAATAACCCAAATACCTTAATTACTGAGAGAAACAAGGTCTGCTTTACAGTGACAGTGAGATCTACGTTTCTTATTAATATTCATGACTTGAGCCTTATCCATAGTAGGTTTCGTCGATTCACTTCCTGTAAGTTTGGAGTGGTACTCCACCCTCAGAGCGTGAGTTATGTGGAAGATAATAATAGAAATAGGGCAGGGTCCAGCAGACAAACGTGCTTCAACCGAGAGCAATTTATCAGTTTCGCAATTTAATGACATAAACAAGAACGACAGGACTGAAGAAACGCGTTTGATGTCTCGTAGTGAAACGGCTTGATACGATGCACACGGAGCTTAAAGATCAACAGAACTGCGCTACTTCAGAAACTACTATACGCTCCGATAAATGAGCGTAAGTTCTTCGGAAACGCTTTTTTTTCGGACATCGATTAATTTTCGGGAATGTGATATCCTTTCTTCGAGTCGTGACGAGCGTGTGTGTGATCAGTCCTTGATCTATGCAGTTATAACATTCTTTTTTTTTTTTTTTGGTCCAAACCTATATGCTGCTAAGTGGATTTTTACATTCTCATATAAAAATGAAAAGATAATCATATTTATTGTAGGTTACCGGTGCTGATGACACCACATCACTATTATTTGCTCGTTTGATGCCACTACCAGGAATGGCAGCTATGGAGTGTGCCGGTTGAGAAGCTGTACTATTTGGGTTGGGGTCATTTAACAAACAGATGAAAAATGTATTCAGATCTGGAGGCCATTTCTCTTTCCGTACCCTCTCTCTGCCAACCCCGAGAAATTATGGGAGGGAGCATCACTGGAGAATCCAGTGGCCGTGTGAATCCTGGTGCTGGGACCTTCTGGCAGGACCCCTCCAGCTGCAAGAGTGCCAACCCTCGGGTGATCAGTTTGCCCTCAGACAGTGGGAACTTGTTGACCATGGGTAAATGTAAGGACCGAGCTGTGCGAGTGGCCTACGTGAGGAACTCTGAGACAAGCCAACCTCTCAGCCCAGAGAACATGGCTTTACAGTGTCTGAAGGATGCTTGTGACATTGTGGGGTTTAAACTAGATATAATCCCCTTTGGGAAGTTGGACTTTGGTGAAACCTCAGTTCTTGATCATTTTTACAATGCAGGTAAGTCTACTGACAGAATTTTGGGAATGTCCTGCCAATAAATGTGAATGTAATTTGCTGAATTGGCACAAATATTGCTGTGAACAATTTGTTGACAACTCACATGCTCAGTAGACACATCCTTTTATTGTTTATTAGGTCTGTTTTTTTTTTTTTTTATCTGGTTTCTTTTCTCCAAGAAAGTTTTTAGAATGGAGTGGGAGATTGATACCATCAATATCACATGCACACAACCCAGGGTGGAGTTCAGTGTCTTTAACCTCATTTCCACTAGAAATGACTAGCATTTAGAGGCATTCAAACTTGAATGGAAATTAAGTTTTGTGTGCTAGCTGGAAAATGAATGTAAACTGTTGAGCAGCAGCAAAACCAGAGAGGCACAGTCTTGTTCGGATGTTTAAAAAATTAACCGTGTCAGTATAATCAGAGCTCTACGCATTTCCTTACAAAGTGTAATAGCAAATTTCCTTACCTGAACACCTGTTTATTTTTCATTGCAAAACTGTCCTCTTCCATGAGGTCATAACATGCAGTGACAAAACACTCAATTTGGGGTAATTTGACTGAATCATTTCACAGCTAGTGAGAATCCCTGAAATGACCAAATAACAACCATAACTGCTGTATAATTGAATGTAAAATAGAATGATAAAAAAAGATAAATTTGGTAGTTTACTTTTAATGAGTAATCATTAAAATCACTCAGTGTCTTGCCATATCAGTACTTGCACGTTGATGAATTTTGCCATATAAGCGCTACTGTGCCTACATCTACACTTTGTGGTTATATTTACACCAGTGGACTTTAACTTTAGGCTGAGGGCCTTTTATGTATGAAGATTTATTTATTATTACTTTTAAGATTTGGAGTCAATTCACCTTTATTTGTATTGTCCTTAACCCAATACTAATTGTGTCATAGCAACAAAGTTTAAAGTTTGGAGTTTAACTGTCTTGTCTCTAAAAAGAAGAATTTCTTTTCTTTACACCTTTTCTCCTAAAGATTTAACATTGTGATTTGGGCGAATGGCATGTTATGTGATCTACAGGTGAATCTCAATAAATTAGAATGTTGTGGAAAGGTTCATTTATTTTAGTAATTCAACTCAAATTGTGTAATAAATAAATTAAATGCACACAGACTATTAAGTATTTTTAAACCACTTGGTAGCAGTCCAGTTCTTCTTTTCCTTAGCCCAGGAAAGATGCCTCTGGTGTTGTCTGTGGTTCAGGAGTGGCTTAACAAGAGGAATACGACAACTGTAGCCTAATTCCTTGACCCATCTGTGTGTGGTGGCTCTTGATGCCTTGACCCCAGCCTCAGTCTATTGCTTGTGAAGATCACTCAAATTCTTGAATTGATTTTGCTTGACAATCCTCATAAGTTAGCAGTTCTCTCGGTTGCTTGTGCATCTTCTTTTTCTTCCACACTTTTTCCTATTAACATGCTTGGATACAGCACTCTGTGAACAGCCAGCTTCTTTGACAATGAATGTTTGTGGCTTACCCTCCTTGTGAATGGAGTCAATGATTGTCTTATTTAATACACAAGTTTTACAATTCAAATTGAATTACTGAAATAAATTAACTTTTCCATGCCATTCAAATTTAGTGAGATGCAGCTGTAGTTCCTTTTGGAAGTTATATCAAAGACAGACTCTCTGAAAGAGACTTTTTTTGTTACTGCCTGGAGTTTGGCCCACAGCACTGTTCTTCCTCCATCATTTGTGATAAGGGTTTGAGGTGTGCTTTGCTTTCTCTGCACATAATTCTATATGTTTCACCATAGTTTTGTCCTATTCATCATAGAATGCTGTTTCAGCCATGTGGTCTTTAGGTTTAAAACGTGAAAACGGTTATTTCCTGTGTGGTAACCTCACACAGCTCTTGCTAAGTCGCTGTGTTATTTTGGATGCTGAGATGTTATCATGTCATCAATACTTAGCTGGAGTCATGGTTTTGTAGCATGTACAAGTTTCATAAACTTGTACTATGTCTGTAGTTGTGTACTAATGATTCCTTTAGAAATCCTGATAGAACCTTATCCAGTTTTGTGCACTTCACTAAGCTTTTTGAGCTTACCAAACCTGCACTTAATTGACTTCAACTTCGTTTCGACTTTCTTCCTTCTGTGAAACGCATGAAAAATTTTGACAAATTTGTCTATACAAAGACAGTATGTTGTGACCGGGGGTTGTAAAGCTCTGATAGGACAGAAATTCACCTTAAAAGAAGTACATTTTTTCATACAACTCTTCTTATACACCCAGGTTTTCTGAAGCCATACAACAGCAATTGAGTAAGATTCAGTGGTTCACAAAGGTGAAATCCAAATAATTAGCTTATCAGGCTGGCAAAATGCAAACTTATGAAGTGGCAGTTACATTTTTTATACAATGTTTGACATAATTTTGAGATTATCGCGTGAGCTGGTCATTGTCTTATTTGTCATACTTAATTTGCTTTTTATATGCTACACTATATCAAACTTATTCTGTGCATCAGCCACCCTGCTGTTTAACTTCTAGTGTTAGACTTCTCGAGTTTTTTATTTTTTATTTTTTATGGAATTCCCAAGTTAAAACAGACAAAGTGAAGAAAAAGCATGCTGTAAACGAGTTTGTTGTAGGGATGTAAAATATAGATTTTTTTTTCATGATAGATCATAGTTTAAATTAACGATCAATTAATCGATTAATCGTTAACCATAATGCTGCAAAATGTGTCTATTGCATGCACGCAGTCACCAGCATGACAGGATGTGCAAAAGCCACACACACATATAGAAACACACACACAACGCTTTTCCACTTGAATTAATGGGGTTTTAGTCTGAATAATATGCTAGTAGCAGGATTATAAAATGAATAGGTGTGATTATGATCATTTGATAAAATGAAGAGAGTGTGACGTCAGGTAGCATGGTTGAATCAACGTTGAATTAACTTTTGATTTTGCAAATTGGATCAATGTTGAAATCACGACATGATTCACCGCTGAAATCGCTTGGATTAACGTTGAATGAGGTGTTGATTTTAAAAAGTTTATCGACGTTCATAACTCAACATTGTTTCACCGTCGTACCATGCACAATGTATAAATACACAATTGTATGATCAATTAGATCCTAGTTTGCATTTAGATCAACACTGTACATGATAAAGGCTAAAAATCAAATGACTGGCAGCAATGGCTTTACAATCAACTTCAATAAACTACCACATGCTCAAAATTGTAAAACAGCAGTTTTATTTTGGAAACATACTGTACAAAACAGATAAAAATATTCCCAAACTTTATTTTGCAGAGTATGCATGGACGTATAGTTAAAACATGTAGAATAACAATTCAAATTCAATAATATTTAAAGGTTTTTGTCAAATAATTTGGAATATTTTTGCATATAAATGCGTATTTGTTGCAGCACTTGCAAGAGAAACCCTTGTACCTTTATGACTGAAACCAGTTGATCTTTTATTTTGGTAATGTGTCTCATTACAAGAAATGTGTACATTGGTGCAGCTGAAATTTGCTGAACAGTTTGAGAAGGGAACCTTCAACCAGGGACGCTGTAACAGGAGGGAAGATTAGGACAATTCCCAGAGCCCAACGTTTAAACTGTGTGGAATGCAGAATGTGAATTCCACGGAAGGGGACTCTGAAAACACTACTTTTGAATAATTTGTTAATATTGTAAACTTTCATCTGAATTCATTAAATAAGTGTTTAATGAATAGTGTTGTGCACTTTGTTTCCAACCCCCGTTATTGAACTAAAAAATGAAAATATTGTGTGATTTATTTTGTTTTCAGTTAAATGTATTTGAATATATCAAAGTTGATATTTTATAAGGATTTATTTTTTGTGTTTTAGTTTCAGAAAGTGCATAAGTGGGAGAGAGTGGAGGGGATGGCGTCAGAAAGGACCTTGTGCTGGGACTCTTTCAAAGATCACCCGAAGCACAACCACACTATATGCACAAGGCTGTTGGGTCTAACACTTTAGAGTCCCCTTCCGTGGAATTCACATTCTGCATTCCACACAGTTTAAACATTGGACTCTGGGAATTGTCCTTATCTTCCCTCCTGTTACAGCGTCCCTGGTTGAAGGTTCCTTTATCAAATTGTTCAGCAAATTTTCACTACACCACTGTACACATCTCTTGTAATGAGACACATTACCAAAATAAAAGATCAACTGGTTTCAGTCATAAAGGTACAAGGGTTTCTCTTGCAAGTGCTGCAACAAATACGCATTTATATGCAAAAATATTCCAAATTATTTGACAAAAACCTTTAAATATTATTGAATTTGAATTGTTATTCTACATGTTTTAACTATACATCCATGCATACTCTGCAAAATAAAGTTTGGGATTATTTTTATCTGTTTTGTACAGTATGTTTTCAAAATAAAACTGTTTTACAATTTTGAGCATGTGGTAGTTTATTGAAGTTGATTGTAAAGCCATTGCTGCCAGTCATTTGATTTTTAGCCTTTATCATGTACAGTGTTGATCTAAATGCAAACTAGGATCTAATTGAACTAGGGATGTCAACGATTAATCGACGATCGATTAATTGTCGATAAATATTTTAATCGATAAACCTTATCGATTTAGCATGATCACCATTAACGTGCATAGTTTGAGACGTAGGCGGCTAGTGGTTTGCCAACCGCCAAAAGAGGACGATGCACGTGGCTTATGCCAAAACATGTAAAGTAGCTACAGCAGTTGAGAAGGAAAATGAAGCGAGCACGCAAGAGTTTTGTTTGGGATCATTTTATTTCAAATGGTGATAATGTTAATTGGTGGAAAGCGAATGCCACCAGGTTTCCCAGGTTGTCTAAGCTGGCAAAGGGCTATTTATGCATACCAGGAACATCTGTACCATCAGAACGCGTGTTCTCAGTACCTGGCCTGACGGTCAACATACTTCGCACAAGACTAACTCTGGAACATGTTAACATGCTGATCTTTTTGAAAAAAAAAAACAGTGATGTGCACTTCAGGTAGCTATGCTGTGCTGTAATCTTCTTGTGCACACGAAGTTTGTATAATTGCGTTAAAGTTAACATTAATGCTATAGGCTACATAAAATTGTTAATAAATTAAAATGTGTTCTTTTAAATGTTTAAAGCTAAAAGTGTTGCACAGTTAACACATTAAATGTGCTTGAAAATAGAAATTAAGACGATTTCTGAAATTTCTGAATACGTTTTAAAAGTTCCAAAATGGATGCAGCAAACGTTTTTTTTAAGGAAAGTGTTTCAGAGTTACACAAATGTCTAGGCATTTTAAATTAATTAAAAAAATAGATGTTTCACGTTGAACGTTTAATGCATCAAATGTTTATTTTTTTATAATGTTTAAAACAAAAATTGTTTATTGCTTTAAATGTTATGAAATGTTATAAAAATAAATAAAACTCCACATTAATGTCGCAAAGTTCACGGAATGACATGGGTTGCTTTACATATTTTTTAAAACGAAAGTGTTGAAACGTTCACACAATAAATGTGATGGAATGGGGAAATTTAGATTATTTTAATGCATCAAATGTGTTAAATTATTTGTTTTGTAAGTGTAAGTGTAAATGGGCACAAAATAAATATGTAGGAACTGTGTTTTAGAAGTAACATTACAAACTGTCAAATATTTTTTGTTTTTTTTGTTTTGTTTTTCGGAAAAAGACAGCAAATAAAAAGTTTTATTTGAAAAAGAAACCAGTCTGTTTTGCCATTCAATTAACATTAGAGGAAAAGAAAATTAATAACAGATCGTTAGTTTTTCGAAATAGATTAGCATATAATTTAACTTAACTGGTACATTTAGCTCATAAACAAGTAATATATAAGTATTAAAATGTTATCCATGTGAGGTAAGTAAATCTAAATTTCAAGACTGCTGAATTGGCTTAATAACTAATGGCATATAGGCCTTTAACACGTAATGGGCATTCACGAGTAGATGGTTTTTTTTCGCATTCTCCGGATTTTCCTTGATATGCACAATATCCTATGCACATTTGGAAAGAAAATAACACCGTAACAAAAACATGGACGCACGCCCGCTACGTTTTCCGCTCTATGCACTAGGTGCTAACCGCCCGAACAAGCGCTCTGTTAATATTCCGCTGACGCTCGCCGAAAACCAGTTCCAGCTCCGACATAAAGTTTTTCTAGTAGGCCTAATTGTTTACTGTTTGTACCAAAATTCTTGTATAATTGTCTAAAATGATGCATGCTGATAAATAGCAATTATTATGTTTCAAAACTAATTTTTTAAATTCTTCTTAATTTTATTAATTAAAATGTATTAAATATATTAATCTATCCTGAGCAAACATTCCTAAAATGCAAAAACTGAAAAAGTATATTTGATTTTTATTCACTTTATTTCCGTGAAAATAGCTGCCGTTGTTGTGCAATAGAATATTAAAAATAGGCTCATTAAAACACAAACGCACACACACACACACGAGATGAAATGTTCGTAGATCTTTACAAAATACACATGGATTATAAAGCATGTGAAAAGCACACTCAAGATAAAATGCACTTAGAACGCTTGGATTATGAACTGGGTTGAGCGAGCGGATGCCAGAATGCATCTGAGACAGCGTTATATTAGTCATTGTATTTGAATTAAATAATTATATTAAATGATCAATAGATTCATTTTATAATCCTACTAGCCTTTTATTTACAGTAAAAACCCTTTCCTTTGTGGGAGGACGCTTGCGTTTTTAGTGTCATTGCACACCAATTCATGCGATAACTATTGTAGATGCATCTTGCAGTATGAAGGTTAACGATTAATCGATTAATTGATCGTTAATTTAAACGACGATCGATCATGAGAATTTGTCGAAATTGACATCCCTAAATTGAACGTACAATTGTGTATTTATACATTGTGCATGGTACGACGGTGAAACAATGCTGTGTTATGAACGTCGATTCACTTTTTAAAATCAACACCTCTTTCAACGTTAATCCAAGGTCTCCAGAACGACTGTAATTTAACCCGTGATGAAGGTAAGACGGTGAAACCGCATCGCGATTTTAACGGTGAATCAATGTCGCGATTTCAATGTTGATCCAATTTGCAAAATCGAAAGGTAATTCAACGTTGATTCAACCCTGTTACCTGACGTTGTTTCAATGTTGAATCAACGTTGAAATGCCGGCTGGGTCTTCATATGAGCAAAAACATCATCTGTCTACCAGTTCACTCTGTTGATATGCCAGTCTATTTAAACTGACTAGTGTAACCTTTTAGATGTTAAGTTGACTGTATTTTATTTTGATAATGAACAGACTGCGATGTAAGTTTGAATCGCTAGAATATACGTGTGTGCCAGGCACCGGCGCGATCGACAGCTGAGACACAAAAATAATAATAATTAAAACCTTTTTTTCACAAAAGTGTTTACTTTCATTTGTGCACACACACTATAAAAACAGATGATTTGTGCTTTTATAGGTTTAGGAAAAAGATAGATCGTGACCATGCCTTTGGATGCCGTTCGAGATATAGCCTTCATTTATGTGGCTTTCTGGTTTGCCGGTTACTTTTCTTCAATCTTGACAGTCTAACCTTCTAATTTTGCAGGTTTATTTTATTATCTTTCACTTTTTATCTCATCCCTTACTGTGTGTGGTAAACATGGGAAGGGAAATTAAAGATTTCATGAATTAAGAATTTGTTCAATTTATTCATTTGTTCCCTTATTTCAGTTAAACTTTGGGGTTATTTAGGGAACAAAATTAATGAAACATGGACAATTGCCACAAATTAATAAGTCATAGGAACAAATTAACAAGTTGTAGGAATGAACAGATATATCTGCAGCCCTGGAAAGCACAGTTATCTGATGAAATGACTTAGTTACTACATTTCTATTGCTTTTCATGTTGAATAACTTTTGTGTTGTTTCTATTTTAATGTACTTTTAAAATTTAAATCACATTAAAAGCTTAATTAGTACATTTTGAAGTAATGATGATGCATTATACGATCACAGTCACTCACAGCCGCTCGCACGTGTTTTGCGCATGAGCCGCACGGGGCCCAACATTAAATTGGTTTACAGACCATCGTCAGCCTTAATCGATTGCATCTCTTATCGACAATTAATCGATCATAGATTAATCATTGTCATTTGCATACTTTAAGATGCTTGTTTTTTTGGTCTATAGACATATCTTTATTTTTATTTTACACATTATTTTTATTTTATACGTTTTGATGAGTGCATACAGTCCACACACAGTACATAATTTGAGTCTGCATGTTTTATCTATGATCAAAGGTAGCATGTTTTACATACTTGTAGCATTTTTAAAAGGCTTAAACATGTTTTAACCGTGGATGCGTAGGAGGGTACTTGTACTCTTTGAGTTTTTAAAGAAATAGTGGTTTGTAGTGGAACATAATCTTATCAAAGTTTTTTTTTTCTTTCTCTGATTACAAGAAAGCATTCATTCCTCTTGTGTATTATGCTTATCGCTGCATGGGCTGGTCATCAGATAGAAGTCTCCTTTTATTTATTTATGAGAGAGTAGCATGTCTAAATTCAATAATATTTGTAAAACCGATGAAGTCACTTTACTATCCCATGAGGCCACAGGAGAGGAGTTGTCAATCACAGTGACTTGATGCATCTGTTCTTTGCTGTATAATGTACTGTATACTTTTTGGTGATTTTTGAATTAAAAAAAAAATTGACAAAAGAAAATGTGACAAAAGCTCATGCCATGTGATGATCTCAAAATAATGTCAAGCGTTAGATGAAACACTGGCCTTTTTTGCAATTTGCAGGCCTGATTGGCTTATTATCATAATGACAATAACAACATGATAATATTGTTCATCCAGATTATCTGTATGCTGTGTAGAACACACTTTTTAACAGTACCTACTCAATGTACAGTATGTTTTTTACCTTTGTTAAAAGGTAATTGTTTTTCCATTGAACAAAAAAAAAATGCCTGAAAAAAAAAAATATTTTTCATGTGAAAATTAGACATGGCTATGCCTTACAAGTGAGCTGTGTTGTTTTTATATATTCATCACTGCTTGGTGTGAAAAGTCAACTATAGGTAGACTTTAACAATTCGTTGGATTAACTGCACTATAGGAACTAGCTTATATAAAAGGTAGTATAACAGGAACTACCTCTTCATCCAAACAATCAAAAGGGACTATATTTGTAAACTAGTTATTATAAATATGTTATCAAGATGCTAAGTAGCTGTAGAGAGATTTTGTTTCAGGTGTCATTCTCATTTCTTGCACTCTGCTGAACTCAGTAAATGGCACATGCAGTAGGTGGACAGCCTAAAGGCCCTTTTTACTGCCGCACGTACCGCCGTCTGTAAAGTGCATTTGCAGCTTTTGACCACTGAGTGGTGCTTTAACCACAAGTTATCAAACAAGCGCATCAAAGCACATTTTCACAAATTTTCACGTCAGTATTGCCTCGCTGATGTGTTACATTTGACTGCTTCAGTCACGGAAAATTAAAGAAAAACACTATAGTTAAAATATTTAATATATTTAATATGTAATATTCACAGATGAACGTTTGGTACTTATGAAGTTATGTGCATTTCTTAGAATGAATTCAAGCAGGATAAATGTCAATCTTGTGCCTTAGCCTGTGCTTATATTTTCTCTAAGCTACATGGTATTAAACCATATTTAATATTTTATGCATTTAAAAGGTGTGCAGTATTATTTATATTATATGAATTATGTGTTATATTATTCAAAATATTTTATTTATCTATTTTAGGGTGATAGGCTACATGGATTAATATGCAATGTCAATATTTTCATATATTATGCCTTTATTATAATTTATATTTTAAAATCCCTTTAATAAAACAACATGCATTTTTTATTTGTTACAAGTCCTTTATTTTGAAAGATAACTCCTTGGGAAAAAGACATTTGTCTGATTAAGAAATTGTTGCATGTTTAAACGTGAAGCACTTTATAATTTCGTTCACATTATTTATGCCTAATTAGCCTAAAACAAGAAAAGAATAAATTAAACCTGCACGATTTAGCTAAATCTTTGATCAATCTTTAAAATCAATATTCAAATGACAAAGAAATATTTCAAAACAAGTTTTAATATAGTTATAAATTTATAACTGAGACAAGATGATAAAAAAACTGTAATGTTATTGTCAGACACAGACGAGGACACAGAGGATTCAGTGATAAGGTAGTTTAATGTGAATCAGAGGTTTCAGACACAGGTGAATCTTGACACGTGGATAGAACGGTGACAACACAACTTCCCTTATGGTGAACGGTGATCCAGATGGTGCTCAGATGAAGACGATGGGGACAGGAAGACTGACGAGGATGAAGAGGGTTCAAGAGTTCAGGTAGGTTTAATAATGGCGTTCAGGCAAGTGAGGAGATCGGTGCAAGACCAGACGATGAGTGATGGTGACTGATGGCTTTATATGTGGTTCTGGTGATGATGCACAGGAGTTCAGAATTCGGGTGATTGGGGACGAGTGGGTGTGGCGTAAGTGTCCGATTCCGGGATAGTAGAAGGTGTGGCTGTGACAGTACCCCCTCCTCCACGGGCGGCTCCTGACGGCTGGGATCTTGTGCGACGACGGGGTCTACCTCGGCCACGGGGAGCGGGGCGGTCTGGATGGTCTTGATGAAAGTCAGTGAGAAGGCTGGGGTCCAGGATGTCGTTACGATTAACCCAGCAACGCTCCTCCGGGCCGTAGTTTTCCCAGTCCACAAGGTACTCCAGTTGAGGACTCTATAGCTCTCACCCGGAAGATTTCGTTGTCGTCTTCGATGGCCGGAGGAGGAGGTACGGCATCATCACCAGGTTCTGTGGATGGAGGAGACAAAGGTTCAGTGAAGGGTTTGAGGAGTGAGACATGGAATGAAGGTGAGATACGGTACTGTGCAGGGAGTTTGAGTCTATAGGTCACTTCGTTCAATAGTGAATGGTCCGATGTATCGGGGACTCAGCTTACGGCAGGGCAGTCGGAGGCGGATGTCCCTCGTAGAGAGCCAGACTTGTTGTCCAGGTTGGTATTGCGGCGTGGGTCCTCGACGAGCGTCCGCTTGCTCCTTATGCCTCCGCACTGCCCGCTGGAGATGCACGTGAGCCGAGTCCCAGACCCTCTCGCTCTGTCGGAACCAGTGATCTACCGCTGGGACCTGCGAGGGCTCACCTGACCATGGGAAGAGCGGAGGTTGGTATCCAAGGACACATTGGAAGGGGGTGAGCCCGGTGGTAGATTGCTGGAGGGAGTTCTGAGCGTATTCGGCCCAGGGTAGGTACTGGCTCCAACAGTCCTGGTTACGGTGGCAGTAAATCCTCAGGAACCTCCCCAGCTCCTGAATCTTATGCTCCGTCTGGCCGTTGGTCTGAGGATGGTATCCCGAGGAGAGACTGACGGACACCCCTAGAAGACGGAAGAAAGCTGACCAGACTCTAGAGATGAATTGGGGGCCTCTGTCGGAGACGATATCTTCTGGGATGCCAAAGTGACGGAAGACGTTGTGGAATATTGCTGCTTCGAACGCAGTGGGGAGTCCTTTGAGAGGGATGAGTTTACATGATTTTGTAAACCTGTCGACCACTACCAGTACACAGGTGTAGCCTTGAGAGAGAGGGAGGTCAGTCATGAAATCAATGCCGATATGGGTCCATGGACATTCAGGAATGGGCAGAGGCACCAGTTTACCTTCCGGGAGTCTTCTAGGGGTGTCTGCTATGGCGCAGACGGAGCATCCTTTGAGGTAGCGGACCGTATCCAGAGCCATCGATGGCCACCAGTAACGCTGTTGTAGGAGCGAGAGGGTCCGCCTCCTGCCTGGGTGTCCAGAGCCCGGAGAGGTGTGAGCTAAGTCCAGGAGGGTAATCCGATGTTGAGGGGGGACGACGAGTTTCCCTTCTGTACCTCCCGGCGGAGCAGGGTGTTGAAGGTTTTCCTGTGCAATCAGATGATCAATACTCCACTGGATAGGACTAACTATCATGGCTGGTGGGAGGATTGGTTCTGGAGATTCGGGTTCGGGATCTGCTTGATGAAGACGGGAGAGGGCGTCGGCTCTATTGTTCTGGGAGCCAGGGCGATAGGTGACCTTGAAGTTGAATCTCATGAAGAACAAGGCCCATCTAGCTTGGCGATGATTCAGTCTTTTGGCTTCACGGAGGTATTCCAGGTTCCGGTGGTCGGTTACCACCTCGAAAGGGAACTGGGCTCCCTCCAGCCAGTGACGCCATTCTTCCAGAGCCAGCTTAGTTCACGGTTACCGATGTCATAATTCTGCTCCGCCGGGGATAGCTTCTTCGAGAAGAAGGCACATGGATGGAGTCGTGGTGGATTCCCCTGCCGCTGGGAGAGGACTGCTCCGACCCCGGTGGATGAGGCGTCCACTTCCACGATGAACGGGTGGCTGGAATCAGGGTGGATGAGGATTGGAGCGGTCTTGAAGGCTTGTTTGAGCAGGTGGAAAGCTTCAGTGGCCTCGGGGTTCCAGGACAGAGACTTGGGCCGGTTCCGGAGGAGAGAAGTTAGAGGGGAGCTGAGTAAACTGTAGTCCTTGATGAATCTTCGATAAAAGTTGGCAAAGCCCAGGAAGCGTTGAAGTTCTTTTATGGAGCCGGGTTGAGGCCAGTGTGTGATGGCGTCCACCTTCCCCTGGTCCATCTTCACGCCACATGGGTCGATGATGTAACCTAGGAATTGGACTGAGGGCGTATGGAACTCACATTTTTCGGATTTGAGGTAAAGGTGGTGTTCCCGGAGTTTTCGGAGTGCGAGGATGACATGATGGATATGTTCTTGCTTGGATGTGGAGTAGATGAGGATGTCGTCGATG
Organism: Carassius auratus; assembly: GCF_003368295.1. Taxonomy (NCBI): domain Eukaryota; kingdom Metazoa; phylum Chordata; class Actinopteri; order Cypriniformes; family Cyprinidae; genus Carassius; species Carassius auratus. The sequence goes on along the minus strand of NC_039287.1, from coordinate 19,272,032 downwards.
TAGACAATTACGAACTTGACTTCATTCATGTAGTTTTGGAAGACGGATGGACTGTTGGATAACCCATACGGCATGACCCGGTATTCATAGTGCCCGGAAGGAGTGATGAAAGCGGTCTTCCATTCGTCCCCCTTCCGGATGCGGATTAGGTTGTAGGCGCTCCTCAAGTCCAGTTTCGTGAAGATCCTGGCTCCGCGTAGTTGTTCCAATGCCGCTGGGACCAGGGGAAGAGGATAACTGAATTTGACGGTTTGTGAATTGAGGTGGCGATAATCGATGCCAGCCTCAAGCCTCCGTCCTTCTTGGCCACGAAGAAGAAGCTGGAAGCGGCAGGGGAAGTAGATGGTCGGATGAACTCCTGAGCGAGGGCTTCCTGTATATACTCCTCCATGGCCTTCTGCTCCGGGATGGACAGGGGATAGATTCGTCCTTTAGGAAGGGTTGCTCCAGGCAGGAGGTCAATGGCGCAGTCCCATGGCCTATGAGGTGGTAGCTTCGTTGCCAACCGCTTACTGAACACATCCTGGAACGCCCGATATTCAGGAGGGATGATATGATCCATTTTCGTGTCGGGGCTCTCCACTGATGTGGACTGGACCGGTAGGGAAGACTTCCTTAAGGGAGGACTGACCTTGGGGATTTTAGCTGGAGGAGTGATGCAGGTATGATGGCAGGACATTCCCCATTTCAGGATCTCGCCAGTGGGCCAGTGGATGTGAGGTTGATGGAGGTTAAGCCAGGAGCGTCCCAGGATGATGTCTGCGGTGGATTCCTCCAGCACCATGAACGTGATGTCTTCTTCGTGCAGGAGTCCCACGCGGAGGATGATTGTGGGGGACAAATAGTGGACACGACCCTTGCCCAGATGAGGGCTTGTACTGAAACAGAAGAGCAAAGGTGTCTTAGAGTAACCTAGGTCTTAGTTAGATGAGCAGTTTGAGGAGGTATATGGATGGTACTCACAGCTGGGCGTGGAGGTCGAACTGGACAGGATGGTAAGAGGTGTCCATCTCCCCCACAATAGAGACATAGCCCGGCGTTGATCCTCCGCTGACGTTCCGATGCGGACAGATGGTTAGAGTCCACTTGCATGGGTTCAGGTGCTGGAGGAGCGACAGATGGTATAGCGGGCGGAGGAAGTACAGCGGGAGTGAGCGGATGACAGGCAGTGAGTCTCTGGGCAACTCGAATGGATTTCTGAATGAGATTCTCTAGTCCTAGTGAGTCTTCGTACACAACTATCAAACTTTGTATCTTGTCATTCAATCCATGGCAATATGCTGTAATTAAGGCAGTTTCATTCCAGCCGCTTATGTAAGCGAGAGTACGGAAGCGTATGGCATAATCACTCACAGATTCATCTCTCTGTTGGTGAATGGTAAATAATTGGTCATGGACAGACAATGCAGAAGTTTGATGGCCAAAGACGGATTTTAACTGGGAACAGAAGTTAGTGACGGATCCAAGGGCAGGTGAGTTCGAGTCCCAGAGAGATTCAGCCCATTGGAGGGCCTTACCTGAGAGTAGTCCGTGTCCGAAGAGCTCTGCATGCGGTCTGGTCTTCTGTCAGACACAGACGAGGACACAGAGGATTCAGTGATAAGGTAGTTTAATGTGAATCAGAGGTTTCAGACACAGGTGAATCTTGACACGTGGATAGAACGGTGACAACACAACTTCCCTTATGGTGAACGGTGATCCAGATGGTGCTCAGATGAAGACGATGGGGACAGGAAGACTGACGAGGATGAAGAGGGTTCAAGAGTTCAGGTAGGTTTAATAATGGCGTTCAGGCAAGTGAGGAGATCGGTGCAAGACCAGACGATGAGTGATGGTGACTGATGGCTTTATATGTGGTTCTGGTGATGATGCACAGGAGTTCAGAATTCGGGCGATTGGGGACGAGTGGGTGTGGCGTAAGTGTCCGATTCCGGGAGTGTAGAAGGTGTGGCTGTGACAGTTATTGCCTTAATGCTGGAAAGACCTTTATTTTATTATTATTATTTTTTCATTATTATTTGTTAATACTAGCCCATCATGCATCTAACCATCCACTCAGCGTTAAGAGCTGTTCAGATTCAAACTGGCAGCTCCGCAGTGAGTCAGTGCCACGGACGGAGGACAGAGCAAGTGGAAATCTATTTTTTAGTTTATATTTCCATCTCGTTATGCCACTGGTTTAGGTTTTTTATTTCTTATATAACTTATTTGTAAATAGAGCAGTCACTGTCTGCATCTACATCGGACGAGAGAGTTGTCATTCGTGCCCCACTGCACTAAAAGTGTGTCTAAACTTAATGACATCACACTATAGTGTCAAAACATCTGAACACGGTCACGCCACTTGTGTCCGGTATAGACATGGCGTGCGTTTTTCAATGGGTTATGTTACAGCCCTGCTTGTTTTTAATGTTTTTATTAAATATCTGTATTGACTGCATGGTCATATCATCGTATTATTTACGGCAGCAGAGTCTGTGAGAGTAGCTAGAGCAGCAACAACTTCCTTCCGTGCTCAGAGCATCAGGTCCCAGTGGTGGACAGTAACGGAGTAGCTTTACTTCGTTACTGTACTTAAGTACATTTTTCAAGTATCTGTACTTTACTTGAGTAATTTTATTTTGAGTAACTTTTACTTTTACTTCACTACATTCCGAAGCATAAAATCGTACTTTTTACTTCACTACATTTCATAAAACATATCGTTACTCCCTATAATATCATGTGCTCCGACACGCAGAAGCGGTGTCTGATTCATCATGAATGAACTGAGTCTTTTCAAAATAAACCTTTAAATCGGATCGCGAATCACACCAAACGATTCGTTTAGGAATTAGAATGATCCGATTGCAGCTGTTCTGGAGTCGACCACTCACTGATTCAAATGAACCGTTAAGTGCGAGTCTACAGAAGTAAGAACCGGGAGATCCTATGAGCGCGCGTGCGTCTGATGTTGCTAAAAGTAAGTTATTAATGTCGAAATATTGGATTAATTATTGTAACTGAAAACCATATTTAGGTCAAAATTTTCAGTTGTTTGGGAACTAAATCCGTTGTAAAGAGTGATCTATTTAAGCCCACTGAAATGCTCGAGTGCAGACACATCAATTTTAGGTAAAAAAAAAAAAAAAACCTTTCAATAACACAGATTAAATACAATAACTCATGCACGTTCAAATTCCCCGCTGCCATAATGTTAACAGTTTTATTAAAATGTCCTATGTGACGTCTGTTTTTATATTGTTTATCAACAGTAACGTTATACATATGTATATTGTTTGGATTAACTAGACGAGTAGACAGACATGAATGTTTATTCATAACCGTACTGAAAATAAGTAAATATTGTTAGCTGATGCTAACTGTCTAGCTAACTGTTGGTGCTAAGTTGAGGTAATTTTTATAAATAATGTCCAAATATTTTTATTCAACCACCTATATATATATATATATATATATATATATATATATATATATATATATATATATATATATTACATCTGGGTAGAAAAAGGATGTGATGTTCAGAACATGGTGACTACAGTAATTATTAAAGTGGGAAGAGATGCACCCCGTTTAAACCATAGACAAGGTTTGAGAAGGAAAAAATCATTATGAAAATATAATTATATTTTCCTTAATGTTCTTCCTAACTTCAGGCCTTATTATCATGTCATATATAAAGTTACAGTACAGACCAAAAGTTTGGACACACTTTCTCATTCAAAGAGTTTTCTTTATTTTTATGACTAAGACAATTGTAGATTCACACTGAAGGCATCAAAACTATGAATTAACACATGTGGAATTATATATGGAATTATATTAATAACAAAAAAGCTTGAAACAACTGAAAATATGTCATATTCTAGGTTTTTCAAAGTAGCCACCTTTTGCTCTGATTACTGCTTTGCACACTCTTGGCATTCTCCTGATGAGCTTCAAGAGGTAGTCACCTGAAATGGTCTTCCAATAGTCTTGAAGGAGTTCCCCGAGAGATGCTTAGCACTTGTTGGCCCTTCTGCCTTCTGTTTGCGGTCCAGCTCACCCCTAAACTATCTCGATTGGGTTCAGGTCCGGTGACTGTGGAGGCCAGGTCATCTGGCGCAGCACCCCATCACTCTCCTTCTTGGTCAAATAGCCCTCGATGCCTTCAGTGTGACTCTACAATTTTCATAGTCATGAAAATAAAGAAAACTCTTTCAATGAGGAGGTGTGTCCAAACTTTTGGTCTGTACTGTAACTTTGATGTTCTGTAAAACAAACTTTAAATTACTTTGTTCTTACTGGTGAAGATCAGATGGTCAACTCTGTTTTCTCTCAGGTACATCACAGTGTAAGCTTCACAGTGAACATTACTCTCATCAGTGTAGTCCATATCAACAACAAAAATATATCTTGACTCCATATAGTGGTTATTTTGGAAAAAATCCCAGATATTTTGAGCAGTAGGATTATAAAAAAATATGTGCTAATATAACATTAAATTAAGTAGCCTATATAAAATTGCAAACATCTATCTTTCAGTACTTTTTTACTTAAGTACATAAAAAATTGAGTACTTTTGTACTTTCACTTGAGTAAGATTGAAAAAGGAGTACTTTTACTTTTACTGGAGTAATATTTTACTATACGTATCTGTACTTTTACTCAAGTACTTGATTTGTGTACTTCTACCACTGTCAGCTCCACGCGCAGTGATACTAGAAACACGCTCCGCCTTTCAGTATATTATTTCAGTATGTTTGAAATGTTATGTTCATAGCCTATAAAAAAATAAAAAATTAAAAAATAACAGGAGAGTTTCAAAGTGGCTTAGGCTATTGTGTGTAAACGTTTTTCCCTATCACATGCCAAACTTATAACATTGTAAGCATAAAATCTTTAATTGCTGCTTTCTGCTGTGTAAATTTTGTTTGTTAGGAAAATAACAGTACATTTTTGTCAGTTATTTTATCTAAACAGATCGATGAATTTCTTCAAGATTTCAACTCAGCCTACTGATAATGCAGTAGCACTGTAAGATTACATTTGTTTGAATGCATTATTGCTAAAGTGAATGCGTGTGAATGTGCTGTATCTGTTTAAATAATGCTTTAACCCGAAAATAATCAGTAAAAGAAACAAACAAACTCCTTAGCCTTTAACATCCCGCTTGACTCTTGCAGTCATTATAACCTGATCAAGCCATAGCTAAATATGTTTAACATGAATTCATGAAATTGCATAGGCAAAATGTGAATTAATATTCATATTCAAGTGTTTGTGCAAAAATTATTATTGCGCATTAATGACAGGGCGCATTAATATTCAACATTCAACAATCTGTGAATGTTGCATTTCTCTCGTCGGAGAGAGCCAGCACTGTGAATTTCATCTTGCAGCCGACAAGAAAACATTTGTTTATTAATAATTAAAATTAAAATTAAAATGTCTAATTTTTCACAATTATTAGGTTACTTCTGCATGTGCTTTGTGGCAAACTTAATGCATGTGCTTAAGCGCGGGATATGTTAAGACTTGATTATGTAAATTTAATATAGTTGAATATAACAAATGAATGACTAGAATTAGAAAAATCTTACGTGGGGGCAGATCATTTTTTAGTCTAAAACCAAAACAACAGTCCTATATAAACCAGTTCAGCAAGTTAAAGCCTCATAAGACACTGTCCATATGAAAGAGCAAGAGATTCACACCTTTATCTCGACCCCTACAAGTCTTACATAACTACCCCCAAAAACCCAACCCCCTCCAGCTGAACAGAATTCGGTCTGTGTTTTGGCTCAGAGGAACGGTGTGTTACTGGGCTGAAAAATGCCTGCACTCAGCAGCACTAATCTTTGTATTCATTATTTTCACGCAGCCCACATTATTATTTTCACAAGACCATAATGATAATAACAAATTATCAATTAATAATTTTTTTATGAAAATCATTGTTATTTGTGATCGTGGGTGTTTGAGGAAGGCTTTAAGACCAAATGGAGTCCTTTGTTCCCGCCTCACAGCGCGCGGGTCTCCGAGGCTTCACTGACTGCGGTTTGACTTTACTGAATCAGATTGAGTCGAATACAACTTATTGATCACGAGCCCAACATTTAGCAAGGCAGGAAAACATTCATTCTAATGTAAGGAAGACGTATTTCATTGAGCTAATGCTGTTAAAGAGAATGAGAGGGAGAGAGAGAGAGAGACTAGTCTAGGGCTATTCTTAAACTTGGAGCTCATTATATTGAAGTACAAATCCAAATTTTATGAATAATGAAATGTTATGAAAAGTATGCATTTTATTTTTTCACATGTTGTATGGTTGAAATAATATTTTAGTTCACAACTTTAAATTCCATTAAAAAAAAATGCTTTATTGGCTAACGTTTTATAAACCTTCAGTTGTTATACTCTAAAATCCAATGCAATTTTTGATTTCACAGTATTTTCACCTCCTAAATCACTAACCTTTAAAGTCACAATTCTATAATGGTCAAATTTACTCGGGCCAATGGTATTTTTTAATGACATTTTATTATTTATTTCTTTTTGAATAATTGTAGCCTACATAAATAGGTAAAGTAAAACAAATATTTGGATCATCCCTTATTTTTTCCCTTATTTTCTTAAAGTATAAACACTTATTTCCTACAAGAATAAACATGATAACATATTAGTAATTCATATAGAAATAATTTAAGCAGTTAAAACCTATTTTAAACTTGAATGCTATAAAAAAACTAAAAATAATAATAATTTAAAGCTAAGCATAAGGTAAGGTTGGGCTTTCTCATTCTCTCACTCGGGAGAAATCCGTTTCCAAATTCGTGATGTTGCCTATTTGAAGCTTAACTATTATTCATGAGGTAAAATAGGCTTTGTAGTTAATGCCTGTTTCAGTATCGATTAAAAAAAAAAAAAAAAAAAAAAATATATATATATATATATATATATATATATATATATATATATATATATATATATATATATATATATATATATATATATAGCAAAACCGCAAAACAGCTGATGTAGGGTTTGGTTGGATAGTGGAGATAGAGGAAACTGTTTCATGACATTTTTTTAGTAACACAACTGTCTGTAATGTTTCGTAATCGCATCACAAGTGTAAGGAGAAAAAGAAAACGCTGGAGTGAAATCACCTCAGTTTTGAATGCACCGGGTGAGTGCACAAAGTGCTAGCACGCTAAAAAAAAAATAATAATAATAAACATTTAATACATAAATAAGTGATGATCTGCTGCATGAGATTGCGTGAGGCGCTCCCTCTGGCATCATAATCTTAATGATATCTTGCAGTGTGTGATGTGTCATGATGTTCAAATTTTGTAGTGTGTGTATGTCTAATATTTGAGGGAAGTTAATCTGCAAGATTTTAAAACTCCTGTAGTGTTAGCCAGGCTTAAGTGTACCGAATGACTGAGATTTTTCACAATCACCGTTGTAATAATATAAGACAAATTCAACCTCATTCATTTAACAGCATTTTATTTAGTAATTATAGAAAATTGTAAAGTTGTAGCCTACTTTAAATTGCTTGGTGTTTGGTCCATTACTAAAAGCAAAAAATATATATATTTTTTACTATAACAATAGTTTCAGAATTTTCTTGCTATCTAAGCACTAGAAAAGTTCAACTACCAAACAATTGAATTTGAACTTGGTATGCAATAATACAGGATACTGTCAATTGCATTACAGAATTGGTACTGACCTTATTTGACATATTATAGCAGTTTTTTATTTTTTTTTGTCTTCTGAAACAAGATTTTCTCTACTTCTCGTAGATAGTTGTAATAATAATAATTAATATAATAATAATAAATAATAATACTGCAGTTCTCATCCACGCACTAGTCACCTCATGTATAGACTACTGCAATGCTCTTCTCACAGGTATTCCCTCCAAATTGCTGCATAAGCTTCAATTGGTTCAGAATTCTGCAGCTCATGTTCTTTCTAGAACACCTTATACTGATCACATTCCTCCAGTTCTCCAGCAATTGCACTGGCTTCCAGTAAAATATAGAGTTCAATTCAAAATCACAATACCTTACTCAACTTCTCCAGGATTACATGGAGACATCTTCAATTTCTCTTGTGGTACCTCGGATTTGACTTACTACTATGGATGCCAGATCTTTTAGTTATGTTGCCCCCTGCCTATGGAACTCTCTTACCCTCAGTGTTCAAGACCTGTATATTGCTTGTAAGGTGACCTTGGGGGTTCTGAAAGACGCCATGAAATAAAATGTTTATTATTATTATTATTATTATTATTATTATTATTGTTATAAACATGTCGGGGACCTGCATTAATGGAAGGGGGCACAATGGTGCTTTTGGGGTGGCCGGTGGATTAACCAACTGACATTCACGACAAGCCGCGCACCACCTGCGCACATTCTCGTGAATGCCCGGCCAGAAGAAGCGGGCCATTAGATGGTTTAGTGTAGCCGCTTGCCCTAAATGCCCGGCCATTGGATTACAATGAGCCGCCTGGAAAAGCATTTCCCGACAGCTTCTAGGTCAGCCTACCTGTTAAAATTGAAAAATAAGGATAAGAGAGCGGTTGGTCAGGGTGGAGAAGCTGCCCGTCGATCGAACGAACCTGGTCAAAAGCATTTTTCAGCGTTTCATCGCGGGACTGTTCCAGGGGAAAATCATCGCGCTCAGGGAGGATGTTCCGCTCGAGAGCACTCGGTTCCCCTGCAACAGGCTCCGGAGGTTCCGGTTCAGCCTCTCCCGCCTGCGCAACCGCTTCTCTAGCCCTCTCTTGTTTCCCCCAAGAGACATCCGAACACAAATACCCCAATAATTTATTAAACGCGGGCCAATTCGTACCCAAAACTATGGCACGCTTGAGGTCCTGGTAGGCCAGTAGGTTTTGGACTGGCAGTTGGTGAGCGGCTACCTGCGCCTCCCCGGACAGCAGGGGAATGAGCTGCAGGGGCCAGTCTGCGGGGGGCCACCCTCGAGCCTCTGCCGACTTCTTGAACAGGTCCAGGAAGGCCTCCGGATCATCTTGAGGCCCCATCTTGTTGAGCGGCAGAGGAGATGTATTGTCTTTGAACGAGGGGGTGGCCCGGACCTCCCGGTCTACCCAGCTCCGGAACAGCTCGCGGTCTTCATGCTGGGCCCGGAGGAGCGCCTCAAAGCGTTTGTCCTGCTCCTCCTTGATCGCCAGCATGTGTTGGTGTTGTTCCTGATGAAGACCGGCGAGCGACTGGCTGACGTCCGCAAATGGCGTACCTGACGGAGATTGCATGGCGGCGATGCTCTTCTTCCTTCCCGGGTTTCGGCACCAGTGTAACAAGGTTCGACACAGTCTTAATAGGAAGGAAGAAGGCAGGGGTCGGCTTGTTGCTGGGACGCTCGTTTATTTAACCAATAAAAGAAATCACGATGCCATCTTGGCATAATCAGCAAAATATTGCTCAAACACAGTCAATAACTTAAATTTCACTATTGAGGCTTCCCAGTGCAGTACGAGGTCCCAGCGTGTCTCTCTCTCTCTCTCTCTCTCTCTCTCTCTGCGGTGACTCGGCTTATATCTGGTCTCTCCACGCCAATTACTGCAATCAAACACACGTGTTCGTTATTTGCACTTGACCTACTTACGCCTCGCTCTGCTCCCCCCGTCTCTCTCCCGTTGCAGATTCCGCTAAACCACGCCCCCCTCGCCACAGGGTCCAATACACAACAGCACAAAATATGCCGTACAATATATGTGCTAAAGTTGTGAATCCCATTGTGAGATTGCCAGTAAAATATTGAATTCACTAATCAACAAGTCATTTGTTGAATGACTAGTTATCAATACTAGCTCAACCCTACCTCACATGAAATCTCCCAATGATGTGATTTGTGCACTTTGCATTATTTAATAAAGTAATGTAATTGCAGTAGCTGTACATGCACAGAACTGTAACAGACCTTTGTAGGAGAATACTAAACTACATTTTCATGTGTGAAATGTGATACAGAATTAATTAGCAGTCTAATTTATGAATTAGACTGCTAGAATCATGTATTCATAGCTGGAAAGTATCATCGTCATGTTAGTAGGTTCCAGACCTGTATGACTTTCTTTTTCCGTGGAACATAAATGGTGATATTCAGTTTTGCAAATTGTTAGGGAAAACGCAACCTCTAAAACCTTTCACTTTCATTGCACCCGTTTTCCATAAATTGCAAATGGATGATGAACTAATGCTGTTATACCTATTTTGTGTGGCATGGAAGAAAGTTATACAGGTTTGGAATAAGGTGGGTGAGTAGATTGATTTTTTTTTTTTTCTTAAAATTGGAAACAAAATATAGATGAAGACAAAACTGTACAAATATACAACCAGTGACCTGACAAAATCCTGTTAGTTGTTTCTGTTATACAAGTGGCTGCATATAATTAAATGCAGTTGCGTCACTTTTACACAACCTGTATGTTATTTTAGATATTGTATTCAACTCATTTGCATAAAGCAACCCTTTTGAACGTGAATCATTAGGTTTACATTAGTTGACTATAAGCTCTGTTGTACACATCACTTTATTATTGAAATGCAGCACTGAAAAATTTGGTAACTTAAGAATAATAGATGATCTACTGATATCCACTCCATCTTGAGATGATTATCATTGTCTGATAACTTTTAAATTCAATTCAAGTTTATTTGTATAGCGCTTTTTACAATACAAATCATTGCCAAGAAACTACAGAAAATTAATTTTCTACAATATTTAGTAGTAGCTTATAAGTGGTGATCAGTTCATGTGCAAATGACAAGAAGTTTCAGAAAAATGTATACAAGACATAGTCAACCAAACAATGAACACTATTAACAGCAATTATAATGTGATTGCATAGTAAGTACAGTAGCAATATTTGTTAGTTTTGTATGTTGTTTCATCTCTTTTCAGATGTTCTGGATCCAGACTGGAGGTTGTGTAAATCCTAGTTACATCACATGGCAAACCAGAGAAACAAATAGAGACATCATTAGCGTAGCTGCTGTTCCAACAAAGTAAAATTAATTAGTTTAACCCAAGCTAAAGAATAAGAATGCACATTTGATCATATACAACTGCAGTTACAAATTATGAGATGCATAACCACCATCAGAGCTTGACCGTAACGGAGTAGTACATTTACTTAAGTACAGTACTTAAATAAAATTTTGAGGGATCTGTAATTTACTCGAGTATCATTTTATGGGAGTACTCATGACTTTACTCAAGTACATTTGAGAGGCAAATATTGTAGTCTTTACTCCACTACATTTCTATCCATTACCGTAAGTACCCATTACTTCTTCTAAAAAAACAACAAAAAAATCTCAGAAACCCACAATTTGTTGTTTCCCTCTCAAACGTGATTAGATTGTGCATGCGCCAATGATTGGGACTTTCCGCCAAAGACTTCATGACATTTGATTAAATTGAAGTACAGTACCCACACACACACACACACACACACACACACACACATACACACACACACACACACACACACACACACACACACACACAGAGGGCCCTATTTTAATGATCTAAACGCAAAGTGTAAAGCACATGACGCAGGTGCACTCAGGGTGTGTCCAAAATCACGCTGGGGCGCGTTTTTGGAATGGGTTGTCCCTATTCTCTTAATAAGTCATGGGCGTAACGTTCATATCCCATTCCCTTTAAAAGCAAGATGCGCTCACACCATGGCGGATAGCTATTTACATGGCGGAATATGTTGGCGGAAAAGCTGAATGCTTCTTAAGCGAAGAAACCGATCTGCTTGTACGTGAAGATAAAGCGTGTGAGAAGATCATCTATGGGACAAGCAGGAATCCACCAAAGCTTCCCGAGATGAAGCTGGCGTGGGATGAAGTAGCAGTTCATGGTTTCAAATAGCTTAGCGCGATGAGTCAGTTAATGTATATGTGTCTGTATTATATGTGTTAGTAATAGTTTGAATTGCAAAAAGTTAGCCTAATTCTAATACACGCAATGACTATCCATCATTATAATATAATACCTTCACAATAATATTATTTTACACTGTAATCCTTTTGTTTTTAATATTTGGCATGTTTGTGTGATGTGCATACCTCTGTGTAATAAGCAAAGTCAATACACACTGTAGACCTGCCCAGAGGTGCATTTTCTACCAACGCGCTCTTTAAATAACTTTACACTTGACTTGACTTTACACTTAATAGTTGGTCTATGGCGCAGTATATTTTCAGCTCCTTAAAATAGCATTGCGCCAGCAATATGTCTGAACACACGTCTTTTTTAGACCAGCATGCCCATGGGTGCAAAAATGGGTGCAAATGCATTTGCTAATTAAACGACGTGGCGCTGGATGGGAAAATGCGAACAGCGCCGGTGTCCTGACATTTTATCCTACCCGTCAGATTTTCCTACCCGGGTTAACTGCGCATGTGCACATCATTATTGCGTCCTTTTTCTCATGCTAAACAACAATATTTAAAGGTCCCGTTCTTCGTGATCCCATGTTTCAAACTTCAATTAGTGTGTAATGTTGTTGTTGTTAGAGTATAAATAATATCTGTAAAATCCTAAAGCTCAAAGTTCAATGCCAAGCTAAATATTTTATTTAACAGAATTCGCCTACATCGAACAATCAGTTTGGACTACATCCCTTTACTTCCTGCAGTAATGACATCACTAGAATCGACTAACCTCCGCCCACAGGAATACACAAAAAGGGGGCATGGTCTGGTTACACTCCGACGGAGAAGAGGAAGAGTTGCGTTTGTGTTTGGTTCCCGAAAATTATAATCCACATGTAAAACTACACATGCCAGCGACCACTCCTCCATTGTTGAAAGACAGACAAGCATGCTTGTGTGCTCATTCTCCGGGGGAATACCTAATATACAGTATACACTTTGATTGATGTCTTTAGGACCAATAGTTTTTGAGAAAAGTGGTGAAAAGGACCACCTCCGCCAATGTATGGAAGATGATAGGGGCTAACGGTTTTCCCTACAGGCTTATAATGGTGTTCCGTACAGCGCTCATAACTTGATTTTATCGGTGAAAATGTACATTTAACTGATCAAAAGTGAACTGTTTATTTATTTTAACTGCAAGAAAAAATTATTTCAAAGAATATGAAAGATGAGTACCTTTTTTATTTGATTAAAATACAAGTTAATTGCTGCTTTAATAAAGGGCGAATGCGAGATATGCATGATTGTGTTGTGATGTTAATTATGGCATGTGAGTTAAGCATGAACCATGTGAAAGGTTAGTGAACATCATTTCCATATCTTTATGAAGACGCAGAAGATGAGAAGGGCAAATAATTTGCACTGATAAAAAAAAAGGTTAATCAATATGAAAACTTCATAAAGTAAGAGATCTCTGCTGCCTGTCTCAGGTGAGGGTGGTCATCGCCCGCAATCGATGCTTAAACATTCCCATTTCAAAGCATTTATTCAACAAAGGGTCTTCAATTTAACAATTTGTGATAACATAATATTCATTTAATAAAGGCTGTAGTGATGTGGGAAACATAAGTGGAATAGAAATGTATATCGATGATCTAATCGTCTTCCCTCCCAAGCTGAAGTTTTGAAGTAAATCTTTTCCACAGTCCATTTTTATGCGCAGTGAGCTGTATCCCTTCTAGCTACAACCGTGAATATAACACATAATTACTGTATTTGCAGTACTGTAAGGGTAGGTTTAGGGTTGTGGTAGGTGTAAATCATAACTTTACAGTAGCATTTTTCGTTGTCGAATTGTACTACCCACTGTTTTAGTGGAAGGTAGGAAAATCTGACAGCGTATGACAGAACACCAGACTAAAACTAGCAAACACACTTGAGCTGCGCCTTGCATCGCATTGTGCCGGGTGTATGATAGGAACCATAGATTGTGTGTGTGAGAATGGTGTTATTCAGCTGAAAGTGTTTTCTCCTGCCTTGCCTGTATGTCAATGTGAGAGAGGGGCTTAATACTTTCACTCAAATGAGCTGAATTTTATTTTTCCTTCTTTGTACGCTGACCTAAACACAGCTGATTAGCTGATTTTCTTGAATCATTATTATTTTCTCTTCTATGCTGCTATATTGCCTTCTTTGCTGGTTTAGGTTTATTGATTTGATTGATGAAAAAACAGAGAAACTCACATGTACACACAATTGTTAGCTGTATTTTCTGATATTACACATTAATGTAAGCTGAGCATTTGCTTTGATGTTCTTGAGTATGCGTTGTGTTTAACACAGTCAGGTTCAAATGTGGGTGCAAAAAATCCATTAAAACTCTAGCAGACTCTCTCTCAGTATTGCCATTGTGCTATTGCCTTGTGGGCAAGTGAGAAATGTTAAATAAGGCAACATGGTAAAAAGATGAACTTTTTATTTTCAATTCCTTTTACATTCTCCAAGGTATTAACATTAACATTTTTCCTAACTCCATGTAGAAAGTTTCTGTACATAAATGTAAGCACTGTGGCAGTAGTAATGCAATATTTAGAAAATGTGCTCTTGTACTCTTGTATTTCAGTACTTATACTTAAGCAGACAACTGACTGTAGTACTTTTACTTGTACTTGAGTAAAATTTAGCAAGGGGTATCTGTACTTTTACTCAAGTAATGAAGCTGTGTACTCTGTCCACCTCTGACCACCATATCGATTAACAGAAGTGTCTGCCAGTCCACTTTGTTCATTTTTTAAATCTTTTGCCAACTTTGTCAGTGGACTGTAATATAGAAGTAATATTTAAGTATTTTAGTAAATACTTTGTATAATAATTTTGCATTCATTTGTAACGAGTTGTAATATATTGATTGGCATTGCATCACCCTTAGACCTCTGCTTTCTAAATGTCAGTATTTGCTTTAGCCACTGAAAAACCCATATCGGTCAACCACTACTTCCAGTGGTACAACTCTGACAAATTGACCACTTGCTTTGTTATGGACATATTTTACAGTTGGCATATTTTATAGTGTTTTTTTTTTTTTTTAGAGAATTTTTCACATACATATTACACAATTACACAATATACAGTTCTGCTTGTGGATATCTAGCTACTAAACATGGAGGCCACTGAATTCAGTTTTTGTGTGCACCTTTATAAGATGATGTGACATTTGAATCCAGCGAATTTGTGCACAGTTGATAAGAAGGATAAAGACAGGATATTAATATTTAAATATGTATGTATCCTCAAGTTTAGCTAGTATAAGCCATAACCAGGATACATGATACCTTTACTGTTTAGCAGCTGTTAAGATACCTTTTAAAGATAATTTTGTTTTCGCAGTAGACCCAAATTGTCTTCATAACCTTCATATCCTTGTATATGTAAATCGATTTTCACTTATATTTGTGATCTAACTATAAAGCATGGCTGATGAAGAAGTTCCACCAAATCCAAAATCCAAGATCCAACATTTCACTGGTAAGATTTATTGATAATGACCTTTCCCCTCAAAAAAAAAAAAAAAAGAAAAAAAAAAGTATTAGTAAGGTGGTTGTTAAGTTTAGGTATTGGGTAGGATTAGGGATGTGGTATAAGGTTATGTAGAATAAGGCATTAATACATGCGTAATAAGTACTAATAAATAGCTAATATTCCAGTAATATGCATGTTAATAAGAAACTAGTTAAGACAACCTAAAATAAAGAGTTACCGATTTATTTGAACGAGAAGACACAAAAACTCAGGATGAAAATATACTTTACATGTACTTTTGTTGAGGAATGTAATCTAAGGACCTTAATGGTTTAGCTCCTGCGTACTTAACTAGCCTTCTACCACGCTACAATCCATCACGCTCCCCAAGGTCACAAAACGCTGGACTTTTGGTAGATCCTAGGATAGCAATGTCCACTAAAGGAGGTAGAGCTTTTTCACATTTGGCTCCCAAACTCTGGAATAGCCTTCCTGATGATGTTCGGGGTTCAGACACACTCTCTCTGTTTAAATCTAGATTAAAAACACATCTCTTTCGCCAAGCATTCAAATAATGTATCTCTTAAATTGTGACTGAAGTTGCATCGGATCAAATGCACATTCTTATTCTTTAGCTTGGGTTAAACTAATTAATTTTACTTTGTTGGATCAGCAGCTATGCTAAGGATGTCTCTATTTGTTTCTACATTTTGCCATGGGATTTACATCAGCTCCAGTCATGATCAAGAACACCTGAGAAGAGATGATGCTAACCCTGAATCAACAAACAGAACTAACAAATATTGCTTCAAGTGTGACTGCATCATACAATAACTGCTGTTAATAATGTTCATCGTCTGGCTGACTGCATCTTGTATTAATTTTTTTGAAAAATCCTGTCAAACGTGCACAAACTGACAGTCACCACTTATAAGCTACTACTAAATATTGTAGAAACATAATTTTCTGTAAAGTTGCTTTGTAATGATTTGTATTGTAAAAAGCGCTATACAAATAAACTTGAATTGAATTTAATGTATGCTGCTTTTATCATTTTCTCGTCATGTCTGTTTCCTTTGGGTTAACTGAAACATCAGCTCTGGCACAGATGCATGCAAACAGGAACTGACTTCCTGCTGATATTTAAATGTGGTGTTTAGGGTGTTGAACTCAACTATAGGGACAGGCCCGATTGAAAATAACCCCCACACACAAACATTCAACAAACTGTCCGTGGTCTGGTCTGGGGAAAATGGTTTAAAAAATAATAATTAAACACTACCTCTCTCTGTTCACAGATATTGCAGTGGTTGAAATGACGGATGCATTCCGACAGCCATCTCTCTTCTATCACTTGGGTGTGAGAGAGAGTTTCAGCATGGCCAACAACATCATTCTTTACTGTGATCACAACTCCGACTCGCTGCACTCCCTTCAGGTCAGGAAGTCTTTTGTCTCAGAGTCTCCAGAGTCAGATTAGTCAAAATTAAAATAAACATTTTTTTTTGCATCTTCATGATCTTCCTTTCTGAAGCTTAGAGACCAAAATATGGCAAAAATATTATCACAATACAATTTTTTTCAAGTGGTACTATATCATAATTTAGCACTATACCTTTGAAGGGGAAGGATATGCTTTCACATTTCATTTAGCTTTCCACAAAGACCTTGAGAATGAATGTAAACAGAACTTGTTTTGTTCACAATTAGGGTGTATTCGCACCTGTCTTGTTTGGTTTGATTGAAACAAACTCTGGTTCGTTTCCCTTTATGGTGCAGATCTTTTTGGCAGGTGAGAATACAGCAATCGCACTCTGGTGCGCACCAAACAACTGAACTAAGACCCAGCTGAAGAGGTGTTTATGGCTGATCGCACAGTTAGCTGACACTGGCGAAAGCCTGCAATCGCTTTCCTATGCTCGCTGTTTTTTGAAAGGTTCACTTTCACTTTCTTTATACCTAATCCGTCTACTGCGCAGTGCTACTGCCATGATGCCATGATGCCTTTTACCTGCTTGAGAATTTCTGTCCAATGACCAGATGACCTTAACACACGTATGGTTTTGCTTACAATTTCTGGTTCACTTGCAAAAAAGGCAGTGTGACAGGAACCGCACCAAACAAACAAAAAATATCTACATTGTATTTGCTCCGGACAGGGGCATTGCACAAGATCCCATGATGGGCATGTCTTGTAAGCCATAAATAATCATCAACATTAAAACAAATATTGGCTTGAAATATCTCACTTTGCATGTAATGAGTCTATATAATATATTAGTTATACCATTATACCAATATATTAATATATTAACTATATTATATATTAGAATTACTGAAATAAATGAACTTTTGCACAATATTCTAATTGTTCGAGTTTCACTTGTAGCTACCGATGAGCTAACAAGTTTCCTATGACACTGATTAGCCTACTATTGCTAATTTTAGATATTATAGCCTATTAATTTAAAATTAAAGTTTATTTATTTAGCCTTTACCTGATATTACATGTATAATCGAATTTCCATCTGAAAGTGTATGTTTTGCTCTTTCAATAGATTGTTTTTAGCACTAACGATCGCGGATTCGCAGGGATATTCAAGCAGTTTAGCACTATAAATTTCATGTTCTAGTTTGTGTCCGCACCTTTCTTTGAAAAGAAGTCAGTAACCAATTGTTTCCCCTCATTTTATTTTCTTTCCGTCTGCTGTCTTTCCTTTCTTTTTGGTGGCTTGATTTGGGTTTCTTTGAGAAATACATTTCTACAGCGCTCCACCAGATGCTCAATTAACATAAACTGCGTGCAGATGGACTAAACCATTTGGCACATTAGCAAGGGGGGTGGGATCATGAGTTATTCAGCCAATACACAAAATGTATGTTTCATCTGACATTCATTATGACATTTAATTAGGAAATGTAAATATCCAGGTAAAATAAAATATATTCCAGACTTTTCAAGGGCCCTCTCTTTTTTTTGGGCCCTGGTAATTAGTACTGGTTTTACCCCCAGTCTGACGCACATGGGTCCGGACCAAAGCAAGTGAACTAGCTGACTTTCCTGGTGTGAATACACCCTTTAACTCCACAGAATGAGAAACTTTTTAATTTAGGGAGCCCTGAAATCCCCCCACACCCCAATTCTGTTTTCTATTTTTTCTTAATTCTCATAAGAATTGTTAAGAGTTTTGTGATTAAAAACTAATTTATCATCAAGTATGGTGTCTAATGAAATGAGTTAATAAAGTTTTAACAATTTGATCAATCTTTTAAAATGTAATTAAATTAAAATATAATAATTTACTACAAAACGTATTATTATTATTATCATTATCACAGTGAGAAGTACATTGTAGTACACAGTGGTGATATATTTCATGTATCATAATTTCAAGTTAATCCAAACTTTTGGCTCTGTGTGAATGATCATAGTTTATGAAAAGCTGGTAAAGTGTCTCTCAGAGCAGGTCTGGAGTTAAAGTTCATGTGATCATCTCCTCATCTATTGGGGCACAGATGTTAAAAACTTTGTGAATGTCACATGTGTCTGGGTTTGTGTTATAGACAAAACTACACTGTTAAAAATCGCTGTAAAAAAACGGCCAAATTTCGACAGTAAAATACTGTTTTTCATTTAAACAGTGCATTCTGGGTAATATTCATCGTTTTTGAGAAGTAGCCTGCTGCTATATATCGTAAAATAACAACGTTCAAATTCGACACTCAGCGGCTGTGTTTCAAATCACACCCTACACCCTCATTCACTATTCCCTACATGAGTTTACTAATATAGTCCACCTGACAGAGAGAATGAACACTAATGAGTGAATTCAGATACTGATCAACAGCTGCTGTTAATGAGTAGAATCACTGAAGAAAAAAAAAACATAACAAGACAAACACATGAAATACAACTGACTTCAGCCACAGCCTTAGATGAAATCAACTGAAGATTTAAACGATCAACAAACAGCTTCACCAACTTCACACATTACTAACCAGACTGACTTTATTTCTATCAGATCAGAGAACAGAGATCAAAAGATCTTATTGAGAATTAAAGAGATTTAGATGATAATGTTACTGTTTCGTTTAGCATCACCATTGTGGAGATCAGTGTTTGCTTTAGTTGGGCTCCTGACCATTGACTTTTACACTTTAAATTTTGTTTTATTGCTTTATTTGTATCTTTATGATGCATCTGTTACAGCAGTATTAATTTTGATAGTCAAGTGATTATGGCTGTTTCTAACAGGCATGATCTACTAGACTGACTTAAAGTGTTGCTACAATAATCAAATATTAATTTGGTGTTGAAATATTTGAGTGAATGACACTTCAATTTAGTAAGATTGAAAAGTAGTGTGATAACCAGTATTTATGGATCTAACGACTAGTTTTAGTTAAAAAGTATTTCGGGCAGCAGTCCCCACAACACTCAAAGAGAGAAATCAACAATCAGCATATGAATCTCAACAATGGTGACAATCAAAAGGTTCATGATGCAATGCATGCTGGGTACCAGCACAGGATAAAACTCATCCATGATTCACAGCATGCATTGCGGCATGAATAAATTATGCCCCTGAATTGTTCACTTATTTTCTTGAATTCTTATGTGCTTATAATTTTGCATTTGTTTTAAGTTTTAGTAGCATGTGTTGTGATGTTCAGAACTGATCTGTTCATTTATTTTGTGGATTGTCACCATTGTTGTGATTCATACGCTGATTCTTGATATTTCTGTCTAAATTTCAGCAAAGGTTTTTTTTGTTATTTATTATGAGTGACATTTTCTTAACAGTCTTTCATAACTTACGGCTCAGCAGTGTTCCTTCTCATGCTGTAGTATCAATATTCAATAAGAGAAGAGATACAGGATTAGATCAGAAATAATAGTATTTGTTCTTGTCAATCTATAAACAACAATGTCAGATTTTTTTTCTTCTGTGTACTTTTGTTTTGCTATAACAGGTTCCAAAGGCGCATTGTTACAGCATGAAAAAAAAAAAAAAAAAAAACCTTAGTTGTTGAAAAGTCACGTTCAAGAGCCCAACTAAAGTAAACACTTATCTCCATCATGGTAGTGAAAAAAACACCTAAACCTATTTAACTCTCCATAAGTTCTTCTGTAGACATCTGACAGAAATAAAGTAAGTCTGGTTAGTAATGTGAATCTGGTGAAGCTGTTTTAGTAGTTGTTTAATCAGATCTTGAGAGATTTGATGTATTCTTTTATTCAGTTGATTTCATCTAAGGCTGTGGCTGAAGTCATTTGTAGTTCTTGTGTTTCTCTTTCCTTCAGTGATTCTGCAGGTCATGTTTATCATTAATGCTCAATCATCATTTAATCACAGAATTATCTCATTAACTTCACTGATTCAGTGTTACTCTAACACTCTGTAGTGTGCACACATTATAAGTGTTCATTTAAAACTGAGGATTTTCTTGTGGGGTTTAAAGGGTTAAAGATTTAAGATGAAGAAAAAACAGAATGAAACATAATTTAACAGTAATAAACTGTAATTAATTTACAGGAAACAAACTGTAGAAAAACAGTTATTTACTGGCACCCCTGCTGCCAGTAAATAACTGTTTTTCTACTGTTTCTTGCCGTAAATTAATGGTTGCCAGCAAAAAAAAGTGTTTTTCTACAGTTTTTTGCCGTCAAGTCAAGGAAAAACAGTAATATACTGTAAAATGTAAACGTCAGATTTACCAAATGAAAAATAAGTTAATTTAACTAAAATATTTGTGAACATCCATAGAAAAAAAATTAGGCAAAGTCATACACTGATAATGAGAGTAAATACTGAACTTGACTGTATTAATGTGTGTTTGCACAAGAGAGATTGTTTAGTTTAATGTAGTTTTGTTGTTCACCATTGTGCTGGAGAGTAGAGCCTTTGCTTCAGTCAATGATGAGCCACAAATTCTGATTTTCTGCTGCTTTATATAAAGGCAGTAAATGTGGAGTCGCTGATATAGTGATGATCTCTGTGTTAAGTACTTCAGCACATACATGTGTGCTGTAGCTGACAATGAGCTGCAGTGATTTGAGTAAAAGTCATGTATTTAGTTACTTTATTACTGCACATTAAGTTTAAGAAATATTCCTTCTCAGTGGACTCAAATGAAATAAGTTCATAGTACTAACATCGTAGGAATGCTAGTTTAAAAACTCGAACTGTTTGAAGCAGTGGGAGTGGAGTTAATTTCCATGGTAGAATTTACGGTAAAATACTGTTAAAAAATAAGAGTGGTAAATTAATGGTTAAGAGCTGTAAATTAACAGTACTTTACTGGCACCCCTGCTGCCAGAAAATTACTGTTATTTAACGGCAAAATTTTTTACAGTGTACCTTTTGTCATTCACACAAAGACATGAAGAACATGCAGACTTACTAGCCATATGCACTGAATGGTTGTTGTCATTTTTATTCCTGATGTGTGATAGGCTGTTTGAATGCAGAGCTTATCATCTTTGTCCACATAAATTCAATCACAATCTCAATATGATAGTTTATCGCCCAGTCTTAATGATCACCAAAATGGTTAAAATCCAGTATAGATTCTTCAGATTCTCTTCTTGAGCTGCATTCTATTCAAATTTATGCTCAACACCTGCTGATGTGTTCCCTTACAATCAGCATTTTTTAACAAGTTTTTTTAATTTAAAAAATATAAGTAAGATATAGTTTTGCAAAGTCATGTGTAGACATTATTTATATTTGTCGACAAAACTAAATGTAAACCATTAAATGCCTTTTATATCAAAAGGTTACTAATATAATGAAAAATATAAGTTGTGTTAAGTGTGTCCAAACCTTTGACTGATCACTGCATCAGGTTACCATGGTTTGGCCAAGGAGGACATTTTCCTGGATCAGAAACAACATTCCAAAAGTACAAATACACTAATCTCATCCCAGATGCTTCCTATGCTTTTGTAAATGGTTGAGGAGAAATGATACAAGTCAAATTTTGTAGCTCTACACATATCAGTCTTACAGAAAAAGCTGTTTTATTCTACATAAAGCATATAACAGCAAGAGCAACCAACAACACAAAACTGGTGATATTGATCCAAGAATGTCCATTATGTAGATGTGTATGAGAAAGGAAAACTTAAAAAGCAAAACAAAACAAAACAAAACAAATGGCTTTGGTGTGAGGTGACAGCCATTATAAACAAACGTTATGCATCCATGCCGATAAGTGTAGCCAAGTCCAAAAACATTTGGACTGAATAAGAGCCAGGAACTGATTGAGTGCCCTAAAATCTAACTAGTTGATAGGATGTGGATGAAGATCAATCAACTGCATCATGGTGTGTTGCGCACACATTTATTGTATTTTATATATTTACAAGCATTCTAATTAAAATGTGTATTGGGCTAGTAGGAGAAACACTCATTGTTGTGAACAAAAGGGTGCTCACACATTTATTGGATGGACACAAACTATTAATACAACTCACATTATTTTCAGTACATAGCTTAAACATCCAACTGTAGGTTTTTATTAACACAGTTAATTGTATACAGGCATCATTAACATGGAGATACTCATACACCTCTATTATTACTTTACATTACTAAATTGAATTATGCCAGGTGAGTGGGGAGTCAACTGCATATTATAAGATACACAGGTGCTGGTAATTAGAATATCATCAAAAAGTAGATTTATTTCACTAATTCCATTCAAAAAGTGAAACTTGTATATTATATTCATTCATTACACACAAACTGATATATTTTAAATGTTTATTTCCAAATCATGACTGGTAGAAAAGTCGTTTAAAATAAAAGTTTTGTTGCACACAGACCTAGCATTTACTAGAGCCATATTCAGATGAGATTCAGGTAATGAGGGCTGATTCATTTTAACAAAATCTAGTTGGCGAAGATTTGAACAGTTTATTCCTCTGTGGCGAATCCGTGATCGCGGAGAGGCTGAGCAGACTGACGAGCGAGGATTGAAAGCGAGAATGCAGAGCAGGACAAAATGGACGAAATCCCATACAGTTTTTGATGTTGAGCAAAACTTGGCGATCATAGGTCAACACTGAGTCTACATGACACCAGTGTGCCACAATGGAAAATAAGAACAGCACCGATGCGAGACGAGCAGGTGCATCAGACTGTGAGAGACGGCATGCCGACAGGTACACTGGCGCCATCTTGGAAGTCAAGGAGCAGAGTAGGGGAAAGCTGATGAAGAGAGAACCAAATTTCTGAGAATTTAGCAGACGCTTTTATCCAAAGCGACTTAGAGTGCATTCAGGCTATCAATTTTTTACCTATTATGTGTTCCCGGGGAATCGAACCCCCAACCTTGCGCTTGATAGCCAATTGAGCTACAGGAACACTTTAAATTCACATTTTAAATGAGAATAACATTAACTACATTGTTTTTTCACGTAGTCGTTCCATGATCGCTGCCCCGTCTATTCTTACTGTTGATGACGTGCATATAGAGAGAGTAACAACCTACAAATATCTGGGAATACGGATAGATGAGAAGTTGGCATTTGATGTTCATATTGATTACTTAGTAAAAAGATTAAAACCAAGATTGGGCTTTCTCTTACTCTGCTTCTTGGCTGTGGAATGAATTTCAAATTATTTCTCAACTAGAAAGAATTCCTTCTTTGAATGTGTTTAAAAAATATATTGTGATGTAAAATGATTGAAGTGTGTGGCTGTTTTAATTAATTTGGTGACATTTGATTTATTTTTTTGTATTTACCTTGTCTGTTTAGAATTTTTTATGTTTTGTAATTATGTGAAACTTTAATACGGCCATCTTGGCCAGGACTCCCTGGAAGAAAATATTTATTTTGATCTCAATGGGACCTTCCTGGAAAAATAAAGGTAAAATAAAATAAACATTGTTGTAATAGGGTGATGTTATTACAGTGCATGTTTAATTCAGTCCGTCCAGTTCATCTTAAATAAAAAGCAGCTACAAACAGAAATGCAGAATGAGCATTCATTTGAAAACGCCAGGATGTCAACCAAGCAGGGGCTAACTTATTTATTTATTTATTTTTTCTGCGAAATAAACTGGAATAGAATAATGTATTTTTAAATCAAAAGTGGCACATTGCTTTTAACAGTTCAGTAACCTAATCTGGCAAGAAAAAGGTATTCCAAGTTATCTTTCTCACTTCTGATGTAGTTGTCTGGAAATGGATGGCCAAATTTAGCAAATTACACCATGCATACTCAACAGAAACAGAAAATACTACAGAACTAGTAAAACCAGTATATTGTTCTGAACATGTTCTCGCTGTCTCTTTCTCTCTCTATCTCTCTCTCTCACTCACACACACACACACACACACACACACACACACATACACACACATGGTTATTTAGAATCTTCAGATCTGTTTGTGATTATATTTCAGTAATAAAAAAAGAACTGGTCATTTATACCACCTGAATTTATTTGTGCCTGGTCTTTCTCTCATGCAGGAGGTGGTATGTCAGAAGAATATGGTAAGTGTCTTAATCTTCACTTACTCCCTTCCTTCATCTTAATATCTCAAACAGAAAGATGACATTGCAAACCTGAAAACTTTCATTTTTAAGTTTGGTTATATCATGTGGTAGGAGATAAGCTATTTGACAGACATTATTGATTTTGGTGTAAGGGATTTATGCAAAAAGTTTTATTGTAGAATTGTATAATTGGGTACCAAAAAAAAAAGTTTCAGGCAGTGATTTCCCAAAGTGGTTTGAGTGAACCTTAGAATATTTCTGATATTTTAAATGTACTTATATTGAAATATACTGTACAGGAGGTGCAGAAATCTAGAAACTGTCAAATGAAATTAAATAAAATGTATAAATATTTTTTTTCTCCTGCTGTCCACAACCAGGAAAATATATTTTAGCCATTTTGGGGGCATGACATACCTGCTTACTGCTGATTTATTCATCAGTGTCCATTTTCACTGTGGGCATTAGTAGTATTTCTCTGTTTCTATGTTTTCCTCCTATTTGCTCTTTTTCCAGACATGTGCCGCTAACTACACATTCACTCCATACATGGTGACACCTCAGAATAAGGTGTATTGCTGTGAGAGCAGTCTGATGAAGGGTTTGAGTGAACTGATGCAGCCCAGCTTTGAGGCCCTGCTGGGGCCCATCTGTATACCACTGCTGGAAAGACTCACTCAAATGCTCACCAGCTGCAAGACCAACACCTGGTGGGAACTCACAAGCTCCTTTATCTCCTCGCTTCTCATTTTCATCTTACAGTTTGAAAGTCATTTAGGGCAGTAATACAGTTGCAATCTTTATGTCTGAATACTGTATATCATGAGCATATCATTTTTTTTTTTTTCTTGCTTGGCAAATCTTTTCTCTGTGGGGTGGACATTTCGGCCACCAGAGCAATTTTTATACAAGACCCGTACAGCGTGTACACGTACAAAAAAAGGGTGTAACTTTTACCTTTAATATGCCATTTATATTTGGTTTGACCCTTGATGTAACTAAATTATGCAATTTTTAGCTTACCTGAGAATATTTTTACAGTGCTGTTACCAAGAAATTCAATACAAAATATTTATATATATATATATATATTTCTATATATATTTCTATATATATATATATATATATATATATATGTATGTATATATATATATATATACAGTCAGGTCCATAAATATTGGGACATCGACACAATTCTAATCTTTTTGGCTCTATACACCACCACAATGGATTTGAAATGAAACGAACAAGATGTGCTTTAACTGCAGACTTTCAGCTTTAATTTGAGGGTATTTACATGTAAATCAGGTGAACGGTGTAGGAATTACAACAGTTTGTATATGTACATCCCACTTTTTAAGGGACCAAAAGTAATGGGACAGATTAACAATCATAAATCAAACTTTCATTTTTTAATACTTGGTTGCAAATCCTTTGCAGTCAATTACAGCCTGAAGTCTGGAGATCAATTAGACATCAGCGTACGCTCGGTTTCATCCCTGGTGATGCTCTGCCAGGCTTCTACTGCAACTGTCTTCAGTTCCTGCTTGTTCTTGGGGCATTTTCCCTTCAGTTTTGTCTTCAGCAAGTGAAATGCATGCTCAATCGGATTTAGGTCAGGTGATTGACTTGGCCATTGCATAACATTCCACTTCTTTCCCTTAAAAATCTCTTTGGTTGCTTTCGCAGTATGCTTCGGGTCATTGTCCATCTGCACTGTGAAGCGCTGACCAATGATTTCTGAAGCATTTGGCTGAATATGAGCAGATAATATTGCCCGAAACACTTCAGAATTCATCCTAATGCTTTTGTCAGCAGCCACATCATCAATAAATACAAGATAACCAGTTCCATTGACAGCCATACATGCCCACGCCATGACACTACCACCACCATGCTTCACTGATGAGGTGGTATGCTTTGGATCATGAGCAGTTCCTTTCCTTCTCCATGCTCTTCTCTTTCCATCACTCTGGTACAAGTTGATCTTTGTCTCATCTGTCCATAGGATGTTGTTCCAGAACTGTGAAGGCTTATTTAGATGTTGTTTGGCAAACTCTAATCTGGCCTTCCTGTTTTAGAGACTCACCAGTGGTTTACATCTTGTGGTGAACCCTCTGTATTCACATGGTGAAGTCTTCTCTTGATTGTTGACTTTGACACACACATACACCACCTCTTGGAGAGATTTCTTGATCTGGCCAACTGTTGTGAAGGGTTTCTTCACCAGGGAAAGAGTTCTTCGATCATCCACCACAGTTGTTTTCCATGGTCTTCCGGGTAGTTTGGTGTTTGGAAAGCAACCAAAGAGATTTTTAAGGGAAAGAAGTGGAATGTTATGCAATGGCCAAGTCAATCACCTGACCTAAATCCGATTGAGCATGCATTTCACTTGCTGAAGACAAAACTGAAGGGAAAATGCCCCAAGATCAAGCAGGAACTGAAGACAGTTGCAGTAGAGGCCTGGCAGAGCATCACCAGGGATGAAACCCAGCGTACGCTGATGTCTAATTGATCTCCAGACTTCAGGCTGTAATTGACTGCAAAGGATTTGCAACCAAGTATTAAAAAATGAAAGTTTGATTTATGATTGTTAATCTGTCCCATTACTTTTGGTCCCTTAAAAAGTGGGATGTACATATACAAACTGTTGTAATTCCTACACCGTTCACCTGATTTAGATGTAAATACCCTCAAATTAAAGCTGAATGTCTGCAGTTAAAGCACATCTTGTTCGTTTCATTTCAAATCCATTGTGGTGGTGTATAGAGCCAAAAAGATTAGAATTGTGTCGATGTCCCAATATTTATGGACCTGACTGTATATATATATATATATATATATATATATATATATATATATATATATATTTTTTTTTTTTTTTTTCAATGGATTACTAATTAAACTAAACAAGGACAGGAACATAACCAAATAAGGAGACACAGGAAGGACAACAGGGGCAAAAACGGTACAAAAGTGTGACATATCGTCCCGTCCCAGAAGGTGCGTCCTCACACTGTAACAACAGAGGATGGCATAGGTGAAAACATGGGAGGAGGCTTTGGATGAGGACGGAATTCCAGTAGGAGGATGATGGAGACCAGGAAGGAGACAGGAGGGTCTTGGAGCAGGAGGAGTACAGCAGGAGGAGTCCAGCTGGTCTCCTAACAGCGGCCCACGGAGGGAGGAGCCATGGAGGAGGGATGGCTGCCAACTCCATGGGCGCCGACCAACAGCAGCGGATGGTGGAGGAGGAGCACGAGGCGAAGTCAGAGAGCTAACGAGCCAGGGGGTTGCCGAGGATGTGGGGGGCCAGTGTGGAGCTGAGGGCTCTGGCGACCGAGGTGGAGGTGGAGATCCGGAGATCTGCGGTGGAGCTGGAGGCAGAGTGCAAACCAGTGAAGTAAACAGTGCATATATAATGATTGTAGTTTAAAAGAGCTTATTCAGTCTGATTAAAGTGTCAAAAATCTCAGAGAGCAGTTTATTTAAACTGATAAAAGAGGTAGTTGAATGAGGTCAGTTAACTGCTGAATGAGGTAGTGAGCCGACCAATGCTGTACAAAGTGTCTGGTGCAGGTCCCAGTGTGTTAGTGGGGCCTGGGAGGGGGGGGGCCTGAGGTTTAGAGTTCAGTGGTACATGGGGAAAAAGAGGGGAGGGGGGCAAGATCAGGTGGGAGTTTAGCCTTCTGACAGTCTGATGAATGAAGCTGTCCTTCAATCTGCTGGTCATGACCTGATGACAACAGACTGAAGAAGCGGTGTGACGCGTGAGTGGAATCACCTCCGATGCAGAGGGCTTTACGGGTGAGACGGGTTCCGTAAATGTCCTGGAGGGAGGAGAGAGAGACACCAACGATCTTCTCAGCTGCTCTGACTATCCATTGAAGAGTCTTCCGGCAGGACACGTTGCAGGCGCCATACCAGACAGTGATGCAACTAGTCAGGATGCTTTTAATGGTGCCTCTGCAGAAGGTGCACATGATGTGTCTCTCAGTACATGCCCAGGAATGTTGTTAGGACCCGTAGCTTTGCATGCATTGGTCCTGCTGTGAGATCTCCTCATGCTGTCAGGGGACAGCATCATCAACTGGTCGCCGGGAGGAGGTGGAGTCTTCTGTGCAGTGGTGCTATTCTGTTCCTCAAAACGAAGAAGGTGTTCAGCTCGTTCAGTAGGGAGATGGTGCTGTCACAGGTCTGTGTTAGGGGCTTGTAGTCCGTGATGGTCTGTATCACCTTCCACAGGCTCAGAGTGTCTCTGCTGTTGCTGAATCGATGGGCTATACTCCTGGAGTACTGTCTCTTAGCCTCTCCGATGACTCAGTATAGATTGGCCCTGGCTGTTCTCAGGCCCACCTCATCTCCAGCTCTGAAGGCAGCGTTCCGTGTCTTCAGGAGTCGGTAGACCTCCCCTGTCATCCACGGCTTCTGGTTGGCTCGGACAGTGATGGTCTATGTGACATTATCAATACACTTGTTGATGTAGGCAGTGACAGTCTCTGAGTCTGTGGTGTTATTGTATGTTGCAGCCTGCTTACACACATTTCAGTCAGTGGTGTGAAAACCATCTTGAAGAGCCTCTGACGACCCTACCAGCCACACTTGTATCTGTCTGTGAACTATATGCAGGCATTAGTATGACAGTGATGTGGTCTAAGGCACCGAGGTGGGGGAGGGGGAGGGCTTTGTAAGCTCCTTTCTGGGTGGTGTAAACAAAATCCAAAATGTTTTTACTTGTGTTGGAAATTTAATGTGTTGGTGTATTTTTGGGAACACATTCTTTGTCTGCGTGGTCCGTCATTGAGCAGAAACTCACAAATGTATTTGCGCTTAAAGACACGTAGAAGCGATGAAGACGTACAAAAACACTGCGACTCACAAGACAAAAAACATGAAAACACCACTCTTGACGGGAGAGAGAGAAGCCACTGCCTGTTGATGTGCCACCATCATCTATGAAACCTGTAAACTTCTTCTGTGCGGTCGTGACGTAAGATGTGTGGCTGAGAGAACATTGACAATGTTTCGTTGGTCTTTTCATACTGTAAATGTCAGTATTAGTTGGTCAAGTCATGTCAGTGACACTATTAGGTGAGGTGTATCCCTGCCATAAATAGAAAGACACATGATATGGTTTAAGAAACCTTATTATCTTAAAATTACCTTAAGTAATTTCATCAGTAAGTTGTTTCAATATCATGCCCTGATACATTTATCTGCAGTTCCCTGGTGTGCAAGCCAAAGGTCATGTGATCGCAAAGCGATTGGCACGTGTACAGTGTCTAATACTGTAGGATAATCTAACAACCATTTAGAATTGACAATCCCACTTGCGCACTAGATGAGAAGCACCACATTATCATATTGGACATGGGGAGTGTCTTTCTGTACTCGTGTTCTCAAGTTCAGGACACCGGTCAGTGAATCTAATCACCATGCAGTAGGGATGTAAAATATTGGTTATTTCCATAATCAATTGTCATTTAAATTAACGATCAATTAATCGTTAACCATAATGCTAAAAAATTTATCTATTGCAGGCACGCAGTCACCGGCATGACAGGATGTGCAAAAGCCGCACACATTTTAACAATTTATTTAAGTCCACTTAAAAGAAGTAACTTACAAGGACATTAATATTATAGATACAGTTAAACACATGTACAAGATCATGGACCAGTGACATATAGCAGGTATTTACAATATTAAGCATAACACTCAGTTCTTATGGGTATAAATAACAGCGTCTCCTCCATATATAACAGCTGCCTATAATAGCAGACAGTGTACAATACTTTGCCAAGCGTTTAGCCCTCGTTTTGGGCATCCCAAGCTGTTGAACCCCTCTTACAACCAACCTGTGTGTGTGTCCTAAGCTACCAAATCTAAAAATAAGTAATCGGACTCGATAACCTATTTCTGTAATGGTATTTAGGAGTGATTGATATTTAATGATTTTAGTCATGAAAGCTTCCTCCATACTAGAATCAAAGGTGCATGTAACCTCCAAAACAAACGCCTCTTTACACTCCTCATTAATCACAATGACATCTGGTGTGTTAGCAGACATATGAGAAAAGATTTCAGAGTTACTGTTCAGATACTGAAACATGGATGAATTTACACAAGAATGTGTGAATATTCTTACTAAAGATGGTAAATAGTTTGATATTTCTTTCACTATCAAGTCCACTGTTCTGCCGTGTCGTGCTGTGTACTTTCCCTTGTAAGCATGACAGCCGTTGACAGAATATGTGGCAGTGTTTCTGTAATCTGTTCTGTAGTGTGATGCAGACAGTAAGGAACCTGAGCTGAGTGCAGTATTCTTGAGAAATGAGTGAGAAACAGAGTGATCAGCCGGGGGAAGACAAGCAAGTTTTCCCTGAACACTGTAAACCCTAATGTTGCCTTGACTTAAAAAATCAAGTAATGTTGACTAAACATTACTTAAAATTTTGCATTTTGGCCCTGTCACTTAAAAATATGAGTTAATTTAACTAATTTACCTTAAAAATGCATAAACTTAAGTAGACTATATTTAGTAGGTTTTGTAGACTATACACTGAAAACCCTAATAAGTTGACTGAACTAAATTGATTGAGTAAACTCGTTGCCTCAATTTAATTGAGTAATGGAGTCTCCCAAAACTTATTTTGTACTTAAATCACTCAGTTCACCAAACTTGATGCTTATTTAATGTACTTAAACAATTATGTTCACTTAACTTGGTACTAATTTCAAGTGTACTTATATATTTAAGTTAACTCAACATGTAAATTTAACTGAAAATGATGTTCTTATTTTTGACAGCACACTGAAGTAAAACAAATAACAGCATATTTAAACTTTGACCTTTTGACAAACTGTCACAATATTTATGAAAATACAGTAAACCCTATACTGCACGGTAAAAAAAAAAAAAAAAAAAAGTATTTTTATGTCTTTGCAGACATTGAAAAGACATCCACTGAGCAGAGAATGTTTTTATGATGTCTTTTTTTTTTAATGTTTTTTATGTCTTCTGTACATCCGATATAGAAGTTCACATATCCTCCTTACAAGGTTCTGTGTTTTTATTTCTGTCAGACATCTAGAGAAGCTCTTATTGAGAATTAACAGAGGTTTAAATGTGCATACTTGATTCATTTGAAGTCACCATTGTGGTGGAAAATGTTTGGTTTAGTTGGGATCTTGGTCCAGATACTTCTTGTGTTCGCTTGTCTCTTGCTGCTATAACAGTGGGTTTTAAAACACTGTTTTTGTGGCGAAGAAAGATGAAGTTTAAAAGAGCTCAGGTGTTATCAGCTCTTTGTTGGTGTAAGCTTGTCTCTTGCTGCTGTAACTTGTGTGTTGTAAAACACTGTTACTGTGGCAAAGAGAGTTGAGATCTAACATACACATATCTTGCTTGTAATGGTGACTAATTATAGTAAAATAAAATGTATTGCTGCAACTATGGATATACTTTTATGGTTATAAACTTTGTAGATAAAACAATGTACTTACTTTTAGAAAACCAATCATGTTGTCACAAACAGACATCAAGATTTTGGATATGCATCACATCAATGGTGACAATCAGAACAAAAAAGGCTGGAAAATAAGGAGGAGTTTGTGCTATGGAGCTCTTTTGTTTGTCACCATTATTGTGATGCTACATCATATGCTACATCTAGAAGTCTGTGTGTGTGAGTACTTGATTGATTCTTTTACTCAAATTATTTCAAACACATTCATTTCGGCCATCTTTAAAATAAGTATTTTACTCCTGGTGCCTGTTAAAAATATCAAACAAAACTTATTTTATGATCTCAAATACGTATTATGTGATGACTTTCTCATCAACAAAAAACATCAAATAACACCTGAGCTCATTTAAATTTGTCTTTTTTCAACACAAAAACAGCGTTTTAAAATACACCAATATAGCAGCAAGAGACAAATTAACACAAGAAGTAACTGGACCAAGATCCCAACTAAACCAAACACTTACCACCACAATGGTGACTTCAAATGAATCATGTATCAACATTTAAACCTCTGAGGGATTTAGGTATTCTACAAAACCGTCAAGTTAAATAAACTTAAATATGTAAGTTTTGGGAGACTCCATTACTCAATTAATTTGAGGCAATGAGTTTACTCAATAAATTTAGTTCAGTCAACTTATTAGGGTTTTCAGTGAAGGTTCAGTCCAGTCTGGTTTAGTTTTTGGTGATACTGATGTAAATCCATGAGAGTTTGCCGGGCACCTGTAGATGTTTGCAGGGGGCTAGATCCCCAGAACGCAGCTGGTGCTCTGACATAGATTAGGGGGTAAGTGAGGATATCCTCTGAGACCCTCACCGTCACAGAGTCAGACCGAGCCCATTCCAGAGATACTCCATTTCTTACACAGAGCTCATTCAGATCTGGCCAGTCTGACCAGACACCAAAACCAGCAGAGTGAGTGTCCAGTTTACCGCTGGGTTTTCTTTTGAAGCCAAGGAAGTGGGGCTGTAAGTCCATGGCTAATGGCACCCTGCGTCTCCTGAGGTCCAGGAACAGAGAGGATCGAGCCAACTCCCTAACGTCTCTGTCATCATTTGTTCAGCATGTTCAGAAGGTGGGAAATCTGCATGCTGCTATAAACCCATATCACGTTTTTCGGATGAAAAATAATGTCACAAGTGCTGTGTGTATTCAGTCCAAACCTCTTTCGCAGTAAGCTCACTGTTTTGTTATTCATTTGGCTAAGGACTTCTGCTGGATATAAACGTTGGAGAACAGATGTTGTACTTTAGATAGTGCCACCTGTCTAACAGCCTCCAGCTTCATGGTCAGTGGCAGTGAGCATTTATCAACCAGGTCCAACCTGCATGTGAACTCTGACAAGATGATGTTTACTTGCTTACTTTCCATTCTCCTGCAATATTAATTTTATGGCCAAGGTAAGTGTATGTCTTATTAAGAGAATATACACGAATAGGTTTTGGTGCTACTGTAAACACTGGACATCTATCAGATTTCGAGCGGTACCACCTGTTCCCTCCACTCCTCCTCTCATACAAAACAGAAAATTTTGAGTCCTTAATCTCCAGGCCTGACCATTTCAGAAAATAATCTTTTCTGGCTAGCCTGTTTTTAATTATGCTCTCTTCTCTGGAGGCAATCTGGACATCGTCTGCATAGCCCTGTACTGGGATCGGGGACATCACACCAGGTGGGGCACACTGACACATCCACTTTAACCACTGGTTGATGGCAATTATGAAGTTAACTGCACTCCAAGGGCATCCAGTTTTAATACCTGAAGTGAAGAAATCTGAAGTGGTGTTGGGCGAGTGAGCCGTTCTCCACAGATTACTTCGATAAATGAGCCTCTATGTACATTTTCACTATATCAATGAACAGCCAAGGCAGCTGTTTTTCCTCCAGGGATCTGATCATGACTTCATGAGATACAGTTCCAAATGCATTTTTAAAGTCTAGGAAGACTGAGTACAGTCTGCAGGACTCATGCTTAAAGTCATCTATCCCTGTTTTATGGCTAAATACATGTTCACCTTCCCTTTTGATGTATGCCTTCTGCTTGGTGAATAAGATATCAGCCTCCGTCAGCCAAGGAAGAACTCTGGACAGTATGCCTTGTAGATGGTAGGAAGGAGGGAAATATCTCCCGATGTCGATGGATCATCAGGGATGTTGTCTTTTTTTGGAATACGATGAATTATTGAACCTTTCCATGAATCTGGTGCTCTCTTATTTTCCAAACATACATTAAAATCTGTTGTCAAAATCTGACACGATTGCATTGTTTTAAAAGACTCCTGTCTTGCCGTCTTTACCACTTGCTTTGTTATTTAGGAGGTTATTCAACACAGTTTCTACCTCTTTATATGTAAAATGTGTTGTTTCAGGAAAAATAGCTGGCTTCGGTGGTGGCACGTTCACATACCATGGTGGGAGAGGAAGACTCGTTAGGCTCCTGATTTAAGCATTTATCATCATAATAAATTTGAATAACTGTAATGTCACTCGGACAGAAAGGAGGGTCAGGGTATTCACTGTTGTTTAAGATGATTTGGATCGCTTTAGATCTTTAATGCTGCCACAAATATGCAAGTTTGTTCCTGCTCACTTTTCTGTCCCGCTGGCCGTAAGTCGCTCGTGTCCACAGAGACGGCAGTACAGTGTCCCGCAGATAGCGCAGCTGTACGAGGATCCAGTCAACTATTAGAGCCGATGTTAAATCTTCAGGATATGGTTGTATCGCCGGGAACTTCCTCCGAACTCTCGCCACATGTTTCAGGAGTTATAATCCAAACGTCTTACCGTTGGGGCTTCTGAAGAATATCCCATTTAGCAGTGCACTTTTCTGGATCACCAGAGGAAACAAAGTTCTTCTCATGCTGGCGTTTGAAGTTCAGAAAATCTCTGTAGATGTTTTCATGAGACTGAAAAGCCATCCACTGATGCTCAGACAGCGGACAAACATACTGCTGAAAAACTGTAAGCTCTTCTCCTGGTAGATGGGATTCATGGGAGGAAACAGGTATTATCAGCGACTGTGTGTAAATTCTCCCGGTGAGAAATGTATGCAAGCTTGATTGTTGCAGTCAATACAGAGTCTATAACAGTTGCCAAAGCAATATTGCATTAACGATGGCAATTACAACGGGTGTGGTTATTTAGATTTTCCGAGTAGCATTTTGGACTTCACCTGCACCTGCGAGTGGCCTACAACCGTCACTCACAGCCGCTCGCACGTGTTTTGCGCATGAGCTGCACGCAGCCCAACATTAAATTGGTTAACCGACCATCAACAGCCTTAATCGATTGCATCTCTTATCGACAATTAATCTGTCATCGATTAATTGTTGACATCCCTACCATGCAGTCATCTATTCATATTTGGTGTTTGGAAAAAAATAGTGCAAATGGAAAGAAAAGGTGTGAGCTGTATTACAAAAAAAATTTAATTTAACTTAATAAAAAAATATGTGAGTGGTACTGTGTCATGGCAAGATTTTGAATAGCCAGTGTATGTGTATGCTCGTAAAGATTTGTTCAGAATTCATCAGTCCCATTACTGAAAATATTGTTTCTTAAATGTAACTTGCAGTATTAACTATTAACTGTTATTAAACTGTTATTAAATCAGTATCACATTTGCAGTTGTGCTAATTTGAGGGAAAACATTCCCCAAATTATACTGAAATTTAGGGTCATCATATATTGGATTTACTGATTGTCCATCATGCTTTGTGGGCTCAGATATTGTATTTACAGCATATACTGTATTAGTGGTTAGCTGCCCAAACTAATGAATTTTCATGATGAAATAATGTTTCTAAATTTATTTTAGTTTTAAATATGTTTTTAGTGTATGATAATAACTTCTGTGAAATGTGCTTTTCTGCTATTTGTATTTCCATTCTTCCATAGTTCAGTAACTTTTCTTTGTCTCTTTTGTATGCTTTTTTTAGCCAGTACTTCCATGAGATAGTTCTGAATGAGATTCGTAAAGCACGTGAGCTTTACAACGGAGTAGAACTGGCGGCTGAACTCAGGCGGATCCAGCGGCGGTTTGATAACGTTGAGTGTCTTTCAGCTGATGTCGTCATCAACCTCCTTCTTTCATACAGAGATATCCAGGTGACTGCTTT
Organism: Carassius auratus; assembly: GCF_003368295.1. NCBI lineage: Eukaryota > Metazoa > Chordata > Actinopteri > Cypriniformes > Cyprinidae > Carassius > Carassius auratus. The sequence goes on along the minus strand of NC_039287.1, from coordinate 19,235,432 downwards.
ACATAAACTTTTTGTTGTTATTCACAGTGACTGCCAAATATTTGTAATATTATTCATCCCAATTCTGTTTAGCTGTAAAGGTTTTCTTTTGGTGGTGAAACAAGTAAAGGGAGAATGTTACTGAGGTCACACTTTAACAGGATGTTTCAGATTCAAAAAAATTTTGCAATTCTGTTTTCTGCCTTCACCTGAATGCTCTTTCTTACATCCATCTTACATTTTTCTCAATTTGCATAACTAAACAAAATCGCGTGTTCAGTAATGCTCTTACAATGGAAGTCTATAGGGCAAAACATTGTGCTGTGATCAACAACTTACAACTGCTGTTATTTAAATATAACAATTATTACATTATGAGAAATGTATTACATTATAAACTGCCCAAAAATATTTAATATTTTCATAATTATATAATTATAATTATTAGGGCTGGGACTTTAACGCGTTAATTGAGATTAATTAATTACACAAAAAATAACGCGTTAACTAAGATTAATTAATTACAGAAAAAAAAAATTCCCGCATTTTTAATAACTTATTTTTGCACCGCGGAACGTTTCTCACTGGATGCGTTTCGGCGGGACCGATTATACTGAAGCACCAACTAGCGTTCGCATATCACCGCAGCACATCGACGAGACTTTTACTGTCTATGGACAAGCCTCAAGTATCATCTCAACGCAAAACATATAGCAGCTAGCGTGGACGTGAACTATGTATTTTGTTGGTGCAACTGGCAGTTTATGTTGAACTCTTTATTGTTTTGGCCAAGGTTATTGAGAGTTGGACTTAGTATGTTATGGCCTCTGAAGCAACAGAGAGATGTTTTCTAATAGTCAGTGTTTCCAATGTTCTGAATGTAATTGACAGTATTGTGTTTTACTTAAAAATACTTTACAGAAGGTTCAAGCACCTATAAGCTTCCTGAATTTCTGAAATGTACTGTTTCTAAATTGTTTCTAAATATGCTATTGCTACACTTCATGGCAAAAATTGCACTGGTCTGCTAGACTTGGTTGAACAAAAATAAACAATATTTTGTTGCATAAGCTTATGTATTCAGTCATTATTCAATGGTATACTATAAATCCATGTGAAAAAAATTACTTCTCACTGTTCTCAGTTCAAATATTTATATGCGATTAAAATGCGATTAATTTAGATTAATTAATTACAAAGCCTCTAATTAATTAGATTAATTTTTTTAATCGAGTCCCGGCCCTAATAATTATACTTATAATAAAGTATAAGCAGCACAGTATAAGGGACAATTAAAATATTTGTACAGTTATTTAGCTTGTGTGTTTTATTTATATATATATATATATATATAGAGAGAGAGAGAGAGAGAGAGAGAGAGAGAGAGAGAGAGATTAATATGGAATTTAATACAGGAACAGTTGGCAACTATACTTTGCATGTTTTAAACACTTAGATTATGTCCTTGCTTTGGCCACATCCTTGAAAGAGTGCATTTTTCTGACATATTTACTTTAAAGTCTGTTTGAACTGGAAGTTGCTGCCGACTGGATTTCAGTGTGATGGCGTTTTTCCAACTTAAAATTTTGATGTTCCATGACAGCACGACCCTCTGGGACCAGCTACGTGTCCAGTGCTTCCCCCAGCCAGGATTGCCAGGTTTTCTCGACAAAAAAACACCCAATCGCATTTCGAGTTGTCCCCCCTTGAAAATCTCGTTCCAGGAGTAAAATACACATTTTTGACGGGGATCTCCTGGTAAAATTCACATTCCAGGGCTAAATATCACATCACTGAGGGTGCTTCAACCAGCAGACATGAAAAACAATCCGCGGCAACTTTGTTAAAGTAGCCCAATTTGGCAACACAGTCCATCATTTAGTTGGCAATATCCAAGCCGCTGTCACCGGTGCCTCTACACCAGATCTTGTTGCCGATCTGCCTTTTTCAAGGCATACTTTTGCAAACAAAAGAGGAACAACTGAAGGATAAACAACTTAACCTGAATTGCCTAACACTGGTTTTGTGCACCATTTCAAAGATTATACTGTTGAAATTGTTGATCAGCTGTCATTGTCGTTGAGAGTCTGTGTGGCATAATATGAGAATAGCTGTTACAGATGTTTACAGACTGTTTACAGTTGCTTACTGAAGACCCTGAGTGAAACCCCACGGTACGCTACTGAGCACAACTAACAATCACGTATAATGTCTGTGCCTATAACAGCCTGTGAAGAATGTGTCAGTTACATCCAGTCTGGTTTTCAGGCATTGACCCTTACACACAGAGATTGTTCCAGATTCTCTGAATCTTTGGATGATATTATGCACTGTAGATGATGATAACTTCAAACTCTTTGCAATTTGTCTCTGAGAAACTCCTTTCTGATATTGCTCCACTATTTTTCACCGCAGCATTGGGGGAATTGGTGATCCTCTGGCCATCTTGACTTCTGAGAGACACTGTCACTGTGAGAGGCTCTTTTTATACCCAATCATGTTCCCAATTGACCTAAAAAGTTGCAAATTGGTCCTCCAGCTGTTCCTTATGTACATAACTTTTCTGGTCTCTTATTGCTACCTGTCCCAACTTTTTTGGAATGTGTAGCTCTCATGAAATCACTAAGAACGACTTTATTCTCTTCACTCCTCAACCGCCAAACATCAAAAGCAAACTTAAATTTCTAAAGTCAAAATACTTTGAGCTGGTTTCCTGTCTTTTAGAAATATTCCAATAAATGCTTCTGATATGGATTAGAAGTAAAAAGGGTGAGACAATTATGCCCTAGAATGAGAATTTGGAGATTAAAGCAGGAGAACAGACCACAACTGCACAGTGTCTGTTGTCTTTTTCATAGTAATACATCAAAATACTACGAAAAAATAAAATAATCAGAAGGAACAGAACAAAGCTAGTGGACTAAAAAGAGATTTTTTTCAAATATTTTCATGATACCAAGGTCACATTAAAATGCTAAGTGTTATTTGATTTTCCTGATGTAAAAAAATAGAGCATGACTGAATACAGTTCCCGGACTGATAAGGTTTATTGGCAGCGCCACCTTATTATTTGAATATGATTTGATTCAGGCCTTTGGGTGAAAGTTCCATAAACCGTAAGTGGCACCCATACTAAAAAAGCACAGTAGACTCGCTTGGAAAAAGGTGGATAGATGAGGGGAGAAAATGTCTGGGTTGCAGAGCAGCTGGTAAACATGTGCTTTCTTAACAATAACTGAAGCATATACAAAATCCAGGACAAGGGCTTTCAAGTGTGGTGAACTACTGGTAGGCAGGTCCATGTACACACATGGCCAGCATGTTCTTCTGTCTGGATCTCCCATCTCCCTGCAGTAGTGTTTTGTTTTGCTCTCTCACCTCATTGCAAAAGTGATAACACCTGCTAGTTCTCATTAAGCATTCCTTTACCAGCAGGGTCTCTCTCCAGCAGCTCTCTCTCTGCCACAACGTGTTAACATTAGACTAGTGTGCTAAAGTTATTTACTTTGTACGAATGTACATGTTATTTTTCAACACCTGTCATGACCATGTAAAGATGGTTCACCTTGTAAATGATGCATAACATGTGCAAAGATATGTCAATAAAACACTGTTTACTTGGAGTATACTCCACCCTCAGGAATTGCATCAGTAATACATCAGTGAAGTGACATACAGCCAAGTATGGTGACCCATAATCTGAATTCATGCTCTGCATTTAACCCATCCAAATTGCACAACATGCTATGGAATACGCTTAACCTGTATTGAACCTGGAATTTCTTATTAGTCCATGAGCATGATAGCTAAGTTCCATTTCCAAAAATGTTAGCATGATTTACTCTGATTAAAGTAGCCCATTAAATATTATAAATGGCAAATAATGTTAGTTTTGGCATTTGCACTTTGTAACAACCAAGAAAAATAGTTCCCAAGGAAAGAATAAGCTCCTCTAGCTACCTATAGATTTCCCCTGGAGACACCAAGGTGAGGTGTAGAGCTTGAGTTTGACTGTGCTGTAAAAGCTTGGTGTGTCCCTAAGCTTGACTCTGCTTTATACTACTAGCCACCTTCACTTTAAGTTTGATGGAGCTGCTACTGAATGGTGGCAGACAATTTTGTAAAGACGACATCGGTATAAATCAGCTAGCCTAGAAAAAAATAGAGAAAAATAAAAGGACTGTTGGTTTTGGATGTCAAAGTTGTGTAAAATTAAAAATGAATAAGAGGAGAACAGGAAGTCATAAATGCTCTGCTGTAACACTGACACACACCTTGGCAGTAAAACACTCATAATTTAATTTCATCACCAATTTCCACCTTTTCTCAAAGCCTCAGCATTGTTCATCATTGTTGGGTCATGTTACAGAACTCAGTAGGTGTTGATGAAAAAATTGTAATGTCAAAATCATATTGTTTTAGTATTTGGAAGTTTGACTTATTTGGGCGATTCAGTTTGTTTAAAAAAAAAAAAATCAATCATTCTAGGATCAACTTCATTGGTTCTTTTATTTCAGATTGTCATAACTTAGATTTTAATAATTGGCCACAAACAAAAGACTGACTCACAAATTGTTCAGTCTAATTTGCTAACATAAATGGATACAAAGGACTATTCATTTATGAATCAGACATTATTGTTTTCAATTACTTACATTAAATTATCATTCATTACTTTTAATGAATGATCTTATGGACTGCGTTGTGATAATTTTAGAGTAATGTAGTACACTGAACTTTATTTCAAAGCTTCAAAGTGAAAGAAAGCTGAAAGTGAAAGTGTTTTTATGGTAATTGATATAATGTTCAGTCAGTTCAAACTCTAGCTCTCATTTAAAGAGGCTGTCATTAATATTTTAGTGCTTTTATATGAATAAAGAATGAAGCAAATACATTTTACATTCAAGAAGCATTGTGTTTGAACATTGTTACTTTTGTTATTATTATTTACCAAAGGATTAGAATGCAGAAATACTGTAGAAATAAAGTATTAAAACAACAACAACAACTGAATGTACTTTAATGGCAGAATCATTCATAAAGATTTTCCTTTATAATCATTAAAAAAAAAAATGTTTGTTGTAAATATGATCATAATATAATACAGCAGGCTTGTGCTTAGAAGTGGGAATCATACAGGAATCCTCACATTTTATAATATTGTATAATAAATATACATTTCCTGTAAATGGTTTATTTTTTTGTTTTGTGGTTATCTGTTTGTAGGATTATGAATCCATTGTGAAGTTAGTTGAAACCCTGGAAAAGCTGCCGACCTTTGACCCAGTGGCTCATCCTCACATAAAGTTCCACTACGCCTTTGCCCTCAACAGGTGACACTGAACAGCTTACTGTGTCTTAAATAATATTCAGAATGTCTGATGTTTAACTATGATGAAAAGTTGATTAAAAATTTTTTTTTGGCCTTTATGCTCCCAAGAGTACAGTTATTTGATTTAAATTACAGTAAGACCAGTAATATTGTGAAATATTTTAACAGTTTAAAATAGCTGATTTCTATGGAATATATTGTAAAATGTATTCCATTCTTCAGTGTCTCACATGATCCTTCGGAAATCATTCAAAGGAACAACTGTCTGTCTGTCACTTCTGATCAATTGAGTGTGTCCTTGCTGAATAAAATTATTATTAAAATTATTATTATTTTTTTTAATCCCCAAACTTTTCAACAATAGTGTATACAGACATGTAACAAAGAGATTTTAATGCAAACTGAACTACTTAGAAGTCCTGCTAGTACATTACTCTAGGAATACTATATGAGCTAAATCTGGTGTGATTTGAATCTTAAAATCTATTGATAAGAAATGTGATGTAAACAGTCCTGTGCCAAACTCAATCATTGGTTCAGTCAGTTCTGCTGTATCGGCTAATCCAACAAACAGCACTGGGTCACAGTGTTTACATGTTTTTAATTTAATTTAATTTAATTTAATTTAATTTAATTTTATGCATTTAGCAGACGCTTTTATCCAAAGCGACTTACAGTGCATTCAGGCTATCAATTTTTACATATTATTAATTTATTATTGTCATTTAGATTAAAATTAGATTGTTAAAATTTAGATTGTTAGATTCAACAATCTCCTTGACAGCAACCAATCTGGCTTCAGAAGTGGACATTCAACTGAGACGGCCTTGCTCTCAGTTGTTGAAGCTCTAAGACTGGCAAGAGCAGAATCCAAATCTTCAGTACTTATCCTGCTTGATCTGTCCGCTGCTTTTGACACGATTAACCACCAGATCCTCCTATCAACGCTACTGGCGAAAAGCATCTCAGGAACAACACTTCAATGGTTTGAGTCTTACCTATCAGAGAGGTCCTTCAAAGTATCTTGGAGAGGTGAGGTGTCCAAGTCTCAGCATCTAACTACTGGGGTGCCTCAGGGCTCAGTTCTTGGACCACTTCTTTTCTCTGTCTACATGGCATCATTAGGTTCTGTCATTCAGAAACATGGCTTTTCATACCACTGCTATGCTAATGACACTCAACTCTACCTCTCATTCCATCCTGATGATCCAACGGTAGCTATTCGCATCTCAGCTTGTCTAACTGACATTTCTTCCTAGATGATAGACCATCACCTTCAACTCAACCTTGCCAAGACAGAACTGCTTGTGATTCCAGCAAACCCATCGTTCCATCACAATTTCACCATCAAGTTATGCACATCAACCATAACTCCTTCAAAAACAGCTAGAAGCCTTGGAGTTATGATTGATGATCAGCTGACTTTCTCAGACCACATTTCTAAAACTGTCCGATCCTGCAGATTTGGTTTATTCAACATCAAAAAGATCAAGCCCTTTCTTTCGGAACATGCTGCACAACTCCTTGTTCAAGCTCTTGTTCTGTCCAGGCTGGACTATTGCAATGCCCTCTTGGCAGGTCTTCCAGCCAATTCTATCAAACCTTTACAATTAATTCAGAACGCGGCAGCAAGATTAATTTTTAATGAGCCAAAAAGAATACACGTCACACCTCTGTTTATCAATTTGCACGGGCTTCCAATAGCTGCTCGCATAAAATTCAAGGCATTGATGTTTGTCTACAAAACTACCACTGGCTCTGCTCCCATTTACCTAAATTCGTTACTTCAGACTTATATCCCCTCTAGAAGCTTGCATTCTGCAAGTGAACGTCGCTTGATTGTGCCATCCCAAAGAAACATAGTCACTTTTACGGACTTTTAAATGAAATGTTCCCTTCTGGTGGAATGAACTCCCCAACTCAATCCGAGCAGCTGAGTCCTTAGCCATCTTCAAGAATCGACTTAAAACACATCTCTTCCATCTTTATTTGAACCTGTAACTTTAACACTCACTATTCTAATTATATTCTTTAAAAAAATCTAACTACCTTTCTAATCTTTTTGTATTCTATTTTCTTTTCATTTATTATGCAATTGTATATGTATATGTGTATGTGTAAAGACCTCTAACTAGCTTGCTCTATTCTTTTATTTTTTTTTATTCTATCTGTTTTCTTTTTATTTATTATATTAGTTAAAATCCCATGCTACGTGTACTGTGTTAACCTAACTGAGACTTGTTATAGCACTTATATATCATTGCTCTTTTTGTTGTTTTTGATTGCTTCCACTGTCTTCATCTGTAAGTCGCTTTGGATAAAAGCGTCTGCTAAATGAATAAATGTAATGTAAATGTTATTTTAATGAAAGTAACCTATAAAATACTTGCATTTAGTTGTTTGACTGTGCATATAAAACTATTAAACTTGCATACACCTATGTTTTTATACATATGTTTTTCAAGAATACTTTTTTTTGTATATTTCTGATTTTCACAGTCTCTTTCTGGTCCTTCTCTGCAGGAGAAACCTACCAGGAGACAGACAGAAGGCTCTGGACATTATGTTGCCATTGGTGAACTCAGACGAGCAGGTGGCGTCTGATATTTATTGCCTGGTAGGCCGAATCTATAAGGATATGTTCCTGGACTCTCATTTCACTGACACGGATAGCAGGGATCAAGGCATACACTGGTGAGGACTTGAGGGTGAATCTCACGAAAACGCTCAGGTCAAATTTCACTCAAAAATCCAAATTATATTGCGTAAGCAATACATTAAGTTTATCTGTAGGACCATTAAATTTTTTTGCAATTTGACATTTTTGACAGCTTTTGCGAGATTCACAAATACAGTTGCCATTGTAACCGGTGCAGTGGCATTGTGCTGTCTCTCTCTCCATCTACAGGTTTAGAAAAGGTTTTGAATCAGAGCCCACGCTGCACTCTGGTATAAACTATGCAGTGTTGCTAATGGCTGAAGGACATCAGTTTGACTCCTCCTTTGAGCTGCGTAAAGTAGGTGCGTTTGATTGACAGTTTGGATAATATTGGGTTGAGCCTCATCCATTCAACCACTCCTATAATAGTGGTGGGCCAACCGTTATTTATTTATTTATTTAAACAACTTTTTTTTTTTACTGTCTGATGTCAAAAGAAAAGTGACATGATAGTTTTTTAATTGAAATGTGACATTATACACATTAACCTAAAGGACTATTAGGAACACCTGTTCAATTTCTCATTAATGCAATTATCTAATCAACCAATCACATGGCAGTTGCTTCAATGCATTTAGGCGTGTGGTCCTGGTCAAGACAAACTCTTGAACTCCAAACTGAATTTCAGAATGGGAAAGAAAGGTGATTTAAGCTATTCTGAGAATGGCATGGTTGTTGATCCCAGACGGGCCGGTCTGAGTATTTCACAATCTGCTCAGTTACTGGGATTTTCACACACAACTATTTCTAGGGTTTACAAAGAATGGTGTGAAAAGGGAAAAACATCCAGTATGCAGCAGTCCTGTGGGCGAAAATGCCTTGTTGATGCTAGAGGTCAGAGGAGAATGGGCCGACTGATTCAAGCTGATAGAAGAGCAACTTTGACTGAAATAACCACTCATTACAACCGAGGTGTGCAGCAAAGCAGTTGTAAAGCCACAACACACACAACCTTGAGGCGGATGGGCTACAACAGCAGAAAACCCCACCGGGCACCACTCATCTCCACTACAAATAGGAAAAAGAGTCTACAATTTGCACGAGCTCACCAAAATTGGACAGTTGAACACTGGAAAAATGTTGCATAGTCTGATGAGTCTCTGATGATTTCTGTTGAGACATTCAGATGGTAGAGTCAGAATTTGGCGTAAACAGAATGAGAACATGGATCCATCATGCCTTGTTACCACTGTGCCACGGCCTACCTGAGCATTGTTTCTGACCATGTCCATCCCTTTATGACCACCATGTACCCTTCCTCTGATGGCTACTTCCAGCAGGATAATGCACCATGTCACAAAGCTCGAATCATTTCAAATTGGTTTCTTGAACATGACAATGAGTTCACTGTACTAAAATGGCCCCCACAGTCACCAGATCTCAACCCAATAGAGCATCTTTGGGATGTGCTGGAACGGGAGCTTCATGCCCTGGATGTGCATCCCACAAATCTCCATCAACTGCAAGATGCTATCCTATCTCTAAAGAATGCTTTCAGCACCTTGTTGAATCAATAACACGTAGAATTAAGGCAGTTCTGAAGGCGAAAGGGGGTCAAACACAGTATTAGTATGGTGTTCCTAATAATCCTTTAGGTGAGTGTATAATTTGTGCAAGATCAACATTTATTTTCTAGTGTCAGAAAGTACTTTCCTTAACATTAAATACTTTTACTACCTGTTTTATTTCAGTAATGTGATGCATTTAAAACAAGTGAAATAAAATATTCAGCAACACCGACATTGTTTTAAGATTATTCAGTGTTCGGAAGGTGAAAAGTGGGCATTCCATTTCATATATATATATTATACTAGACAGTGAGAGAGTAACCAACATATCATACATATCAATATTAATTCTTATTAAGTCTTCCATATATTAACATGCCACCTAATATAATATATGCACTTAATCTCTGTGTCTGTGTCTCTTGTAGGTGTGAAGTTGAGCAGTCTCCTGGGGAAGAAGGGCAGTTTGGATAGATTGCAGAGTTACTGGGATGTGGGTTTCTTTCTTGGGGCTAGTATTCTGGCCTGCGACAGCACCCGAGTCATCCAGGCCTCCGAGAAACTCTTCAAAATTAAAGCTCCTGTTTGGTATGTGCACACATTCACATTTCACATGCATCATTTGTTTAAAATAATTTGTGTATATTAATAATAAATTATTTATAATAGTAAAAAAAAAAAAACGCTATTAATTATTAGTGTTTGCTAAGACATTACTATCATTGTTTCTATTGCTCATACTTTGAGTTTGAACAAAAACAGTGTTTTGGGAATTTTTTAATTGTGATTTCCAGTAAGTAATGAAAAAAGTCAAGGAAATAAACTAAATATGGTGAATATCATCTCTTGCCTAGTGCACTGTGAGTCACATAGTACCCTGCCTATAGATTTTCCTAGTCGCTCATCTCTAAAAGAATTGCTTCTTGTGATTGCAATCTTTATAAAATGATTTAAAATTATCCAGTAATAACAAAAAACTAGAAGAATCATCATGGAAATGTAATGGAAAGATCATTAATTGCTCAAGAAAGTGTGCGCGGCATCCCAAGTTCTACATTTTATTAATGCAGCTTGTGGTAGAGACTTTTCTTTAAACAATTATTAATTTATTTTTTCTGGCAAATGATTAAATGGGCAGGTATGCAAGTAAACGTAACATTGAATAGGAGAATTATAGGACAAATTCTAAGCCATATCTACAATATACCATCTTTGGGGTGGATTTCTTTGACTTTTACTGGTAAGCAAACTTCCAACAAGCATTATAGTAATGAATTTTGAAGAGGCAAGCGCTTCAGAAAACGTAAGAATTTAGTTGTCTGTTAAAAGCTTGTCACACTTGTAATATTTTAGAGTAGCCTATTGTTCATTCATTAAAGTATTTGTGTTTTATGCGTGTTTCAGGTATTTACGGTCGCTGGTTGAGACCATCCTCATCTATAAGCACTTTACAAAACCAACCACTGATCCACAGGCCCCCAAACAAGAGCTTGTGGACTTCTGGATGGACTTCATGGTGGAAGCTACCAAAAAGGATGTGACATCTGTCCGTTTTCCTGTATGAACCCTCTGTTACACTACATTGCCACATTACAACAGGTTCTGTGAGAAAGCCATTTAAGACACGAAAGTGGCATTCACATTGAAATGCCCTCTGTTTGCATGCATAAAACCTTGCAATGCACTTTTTTTCTAATGTGTATTTAAACATAGTCACTCAAACATTGGCATTTGTGTTTTTTTGTGCTAGTAAGAGTATTGAGTTGTAGACGATACTTTAAGATTATTGGGCATTAATGGCATGTAAATCATTGACTACTGTGTTTTTGTTGCAGGTATTGATACTGGAGCCCACTAAAGTGTACCAGCCATCTTACCTCTCAATCAACAATGATGTGGAAGAGAATACGCTATCCATCTGGCACGTGACCCCTGACCACAGAGTAATAAATAACTTACTATTTATCCATTCATTCTTAAATGCAGATGTTCCTTTTTAATTCTCTAAATCCATACAAATCTGATCATTACCGTATTGAGTGCTGCATATTTCTAAGTAAAACCATGAAACTGATCCAAACTCTACAGGATTTATTTTGAGATTATATACGTTTCTTCAGTATGGACATAATCTATTCATTTTATGTGAGGTCTTAAAACTTGGCAGATACTCTGTATCTAACCCTTTTAGTATACTAATTATTAATATATACTGTTTTTATAACCAACAAAATACATTCAACTGGGGCTTCTAAATTACGGGCCGGTACAGAAAAGTTTGGGCAGATACGTCTGTTTTAGACCCCTCTCGGCTCTTGTGCTCATTTAATAAACATTTTTGGCTAATCTAATAATGCCTACACATAGATGTACATAGAACTGTAAACCTAAAACATTTCAGTCCCAGGTTTACATCTGAATTTGAACCGTAAACTTAAAACAGAGTACCATACTCTTGTTACAATTATAACTGTAAACTTATAACATTGTCCCAAAGTTACTTTGCATTGTTAAGTATAAATTCAGCAGAAACCCTTTATTTTAAGTTCCAGTTCTCACTAATAACTAGTTGCTTATTAGCATGCATATTACTAGCATTTTGGCTGTTTGTTAGTACTTCTTATGCGCACATTAATGGCTTGTTCTGCATGACCATGTTCTAGATCCCTTAACCCAATACCTAAACTTAACAACTAGCTCTCTAATTATTAACCACCAACAATTTAGGAGTTTATTGCGGGAGAACTCTTAGTTAATAGTGATTAAAGAAGAGGTAAGAATGCAATGATATTTTTCTGAATCCAGTGATTGTGATGCATATAAATGACTTTTTTAGTTTTAATTTTATTTCTAGAGAGAGATTAGCATTGTACTAATGAAATATTTGCTTTGTATCACCAGCTTTCTTTATATTTTCTTGTGCATCATTAGAACATTATGCTGCCTCAGAAACCTGTCCGAAATAAGTTTTTAAGAGGCTTTCAAAGTCATTTCCTGACAGGGCAGTGAAGAAGCAAGTCAGCTGCCTAAGATTTTAGACGCACCCTGAATATCAGCCATATTCAACAATTAAATATAGTGTTATCTTACAGACAAATGCAAATGTTATGATGTTTTCTATGCTATCAGTCCTGCTGAATTTTGCATATCTGGATGAAAACAATCTCTCCCCCTTTCTCTCTCTCTCTCTCTCTCTCTCCTTCTCCCTCTCTCTCTCTCTCTCTCTCTCTCTCTCTCTCCCTCTCTCTGTTGTAGAGTGTAGGGATCCACGAGTGGAATTTCAGTGCAGCATCAGTACGAGGTGTGAGGTAAATGCTGACTTGTATAATAACCTTTAAGCAGTAACACACTTTATTTTTTAGAAGAAGTTAAGGTAGAAGATAACATTGATATGTACAGTATAATGTGTGTGTATATATATATATATATATATATATATATATATATATATATATATATATATATATATAAGTATAGTTCATCTCCAACCCTGAAAAATACCCTCACCTGCCTGTAGCCTTAGGAATCCTGGAGACATTGATGGTTCAGGTGTGTTGGATTAGGGTTGAAGCTGAACTCTGCAGAACTCTCTAGGACCGAACTTGCCTTGGTATATAATATAAATTATCACATAGGATATAGCATTTTTAACCTTCTTTCTTTCTTTTTGCATTCAGCATCTCCAAATTTGATGAGCGCAGCTGTTTCCTGTATGTGGTGAACAACTCTGAAGACTTCCAAATCTATTTCTGCACAGAGATGCACAGCAAAAGGTATGTTGTGTGTGTTTTTGCTAATGCCTTTCCCCCCCGACATTTCATTCATTCTTCCTTACAGTGCCAGGGACAATTTAAGCACAGAAATCGAAAGAAAAACAGATGTCAGACAGTTACAAAAAATAACAACATCATCAAACATCTCTTTCATACTGTGTGCAGGGCATACTATACTAAGAAGGTCTAAAAGTTAATCGCAATATGCATATTTGTATATTTAAAGCATGTGCACCAGCATTTATTTAATTTGACTTGATGTTAATGTCAGTGTATGTGTTACATGTCTGATGATGATGGTCTGTGTGTTGTGTAGGTTCTGTGATCTGGTAAACTCTCTCACTGAGGAGGCCTGGAGAGGCTCAGAAGAGCCTGAGTGTGAATCGGAGGCTTTAGAGGTAAAATACTGATTGTTATATACATTATGTATAGTACTGAACAATAGGGAGGTAAGACCGTGAGTGATCTGTGTGTTCTTGTGTGCCTGCAGTATGATTATGAATGCGATGAGCATGGAGAGAGGGTGGTTCTGGGTAAGGGCACGTTCGGGGTAGTCTATGCTGGTCGTGACCTCAGTAACCAGGTGCGCTTAGCCATCAAAGAGATTCCTGAACGGGACAGTAGGTGAGCCACACTTCTCTCTTTTTATTCTCAAAAGAAGTTTAATAGCACTTTCAAATCTAATTCTTTTGGATAGGAATTTCTTTCATTGCAGTGATTGTTTTTTTGTTTTGTTTTTTGTTTTTTTGTCATTTTGTAAGGAAGTTCTAAGCGGCCATGCATTATAATATTTTTTCTTCTCGTTTTCTCGTTATAACGACTTCATTTTCTCGTTTTCTCGACATAACGAAGTTCGTTTTCTCGTCATAACGAACTAGTTTTCTCTAAGAAGTTACAAAACTGCGCCAGCCCGTGGCACTATAGACCTGAATATAACTGATGGGGTGTTGTATACTATACACTTTACTGTACACGGACCTTCCTCGTGATCGCTATAATTTGTGCAGTCTTCATTACTGACATTTAATTAATTCATAAATGTTAAATGCTTGAATCAATATGAATATTTTGTGTATTAAGGTTTCACCAACGTGTTCTGTGTCATAAAATAACTGCTTATCAAAACCAAGGTTGACATCACTGTATTCTGTTTATCTACAGTAGGACGGGATTTAATGATGTAGGCTGATGTGCTTCTTTTCCTTATTACTAATCTTTATTGTTAACCATATTGATGAGAAATGTGATTATATATGTAAAATCCATAGGCTTATTTAATTCAGTTTTGTTCTATAATGTTGTAATCGTTTTTTTCTACACACACATACACACGTACACATGAAAGCTCTTTTCAAACAGAAGCTTGTAACACACATGATATCTGCCACATCATATAATGACTACTACAAATTACAAATTATATATAATTTTATTTCAAATAAAGGGAAAATGAAAAGTGAGTTTAATCCAAGCAGCTCTAATTTCGCGGTGTTGCCATTTAAACATGTTAATTACAAAAACAAAACGTTCGTTGTACTGTCTCTGGAAAAATCAACAGTGATTGATCAGCCTTTATTTATGTACAGTATTGTAGACGTTATTACCTAGGCGAAATATAGGCTACAGTAGGAGCGCCTGCATGGTTGTCCATCAGATGCCTGTCAAAGTTGAGTTCGTTACTATAGCAACAGTAAAACTGTCATGTCGTTATAACGAGAAAATGAACTTCATTATGTCGAGATAACGAGAAAATTAAGTCGTTATAACGAGAAAACAAAAAGGAAAAAAAAATTATAATGCATGGCCGCTTAGAACTTCCGTATTTTTTACCTCCATTGAATACTATAACAAAAGTTACTTTTCTCATTACACAGCCTGGTAAACCTGAATGTAGACTTGCCACAATTTCATAATTTTTATACCAGTGTTGTGCGGTTGGACGCTAGGTTGATTTAAAACATTTCAAAGTTAAAATTATAACAAAACTGACAAATAAAGTTTAATCGAATTCAGCATAGTCCTATATTAAAAAAAAAAAAAAAGTATTCCATATTGAATTAATAAAGTATATGCACTAGGGGTGTGCAGTGAAGCCAGTATTTGTATCTGTATTTGTGTCTGTAACAAAATTATTCGTATCTGTATCTGTATTCGGATAAAACAGGAAGTAGGCGGAGCTTGAACAAGAACTTCGTACAGTTATAGTTGCTAAAACCGTTATGGTTTTAGAGACTTTTTTTTTTCATACTTATCACTGAACAAATATGCGATGTTTAACAAAAAAAAATAATAATAATTATGATTATAACATTTATATAAATATCTTCTAAAAGTCGAAGTGGATACCCTTGTATAAACAAAGTTTCAAACCGGAGTTCGAGTCCCATTTTGGGGACCTTTAATGATCCATAAATATTTAAATATCTTCTAATTAAAACAGTAAGGGTTCCTATGCAGTTTAGAAATATGAAAATCGATTTAAGTAATTTCCAGGAAATGCATGGAAAAAGGTAAGTGCAACGCTATTTCATTTGCGCTTATTTAATTTATAAAATCTACACTCATTTACTTTACACACTTACCACATATCATAATATTAGAGGTTTATGTAAATCAACATGATTTCCTTTGGCTCACCAGTTCCTGCGCATAGTAGCTATTTCCCTATTTAATTCATTTTCAGGTCTAGAAAAGTATGGAAAAAATGAGAACAGAGTATGGAAAAATATTTGTGCTTCGACTATTTGCCGTATTCAGTGTTCTAATGTATAAAATTAATTTCTAAAAATAAATTGATCATACAAGTAGAGAGCTTTTACAACAAACGTTTCGTAATCGTCTGAACACGCATAAATCTTTAAGCATGATGTATTATTTTAGTTGATATTACTCTTGCCAAGCTCTGATTTCTGGAAGATGCACAGAGAGGCAACAGCAATGCGCTGTTTGATATTGATGTTAAAATGAGAATGACATAATAGGGAATTTCACAAGAAATGGCAGAGAAGCACAAAATTATTGGGCAGAGAATGACAGGGTTGAAGTCGAAAATCACGCTAGTTCTGAGTATAACCGGTATCATTATATACTAATGCACACCTATCTTCATTATGACAAACATCCATTGTAAAAAAAAAAGTCTGATTACTTGTTACTGTTGTCAGGCATCATTTCTAGTGTTGGAGCATGTGTATGTGTATGCTGGCTGGGATTTAATCTGTTTGCTATTATGCTGTTATCTGTAAAAAAGCCAGAAAAGCTCAGTCGGTAGAGCATCATTCATTTAATCTGAGGGTATATGCAGTTCATAAATAATATAAATGAATACGCAATATTCATGTGTTCTTAGAAGGATGTGATTAAGTAAACAGAAACATGAAAAATGCATACAATTGCAGCATAGGTTTATCTAACAGCACGTGGTAAGGGCTCTGTGTTGATAGATATTCACAGCCTCTGCATGAAGAAATCGCCCTGCATAAACACCTGAAGCACAAGAACATCGTGCAGTACCTCGGCTCCATCAGCGAGAACGGCTTCATCAAGATCTTCATGGAGCAGGTGCCTGGAGGTGAGACACACATGTTAGACCTTTATAGTGTACGTCCACATCTGTAGGCATCTCAGCATTCTTCAGTATTATTCAAAATGCAAAAAAAATTATTATTATTATTCTTTTGAATAACAGGCAGTCTGTCAGCATTGCTCAGGTCAAAGTGGGGTCCTCTCAAAAACAATGAACCAACTATCGGTTTCTACACCAAACAGATATTGGAGGGCCTTAAATACCTGCATGACAACCAGATAGTTCACAGAGACATTAAGGTAATAACCCCTTCATTCTAAAAGGAGGTTAAACATGCAAACAGTCATTTGACATTATGATAAATGCATAGTTGCCGTTTTCTTCATCCCGAGACGCTGTACACATGATCTACAGGCATATACACATTATTAGGCCTTTATATTGCTGCAAAGTTTTCATCTCATTCACATTTCTTTGAGATTCTGAAAGTGCAAAGAAATGATTGATGCAAGTACTACTTTCAATGACCTGCAGGGGGATAATGTTTTGATAAACACCTACAGTGGAGTTTTGAAAATCTCTGATTTTGGAACATCTAAACGTCTGGCCGGGATCAACCCCTGCACCGAAACCTTTACTGGTACTGAGTGTCTTATTTGTTTTGTCATTTATATTTAATTACATTTTGTCAGTAGCAACTTGATGCTGCTTCTATAACACTGAAGGACACGGCTATTACATGTTGCACATTTGCTTTATTGACTTTTAAATAATATCCTTAGTATCTTACACACAGTCAGCAGTTACTATTATTAGCTGTTGTTTATTAGTTCCATGTTGTTTGTGTATGTCAGGTACGTTACAGTACATGGCCCCCGAAATCATAGATAAAGGGCCGCGTGGGTACGGCAAGCCAGCGGACATCTGGTCTCTGGGCTGCACCATTATAGAGATGGCTACTGGGAAACCTCCCTTCTACGAGCTCGGGGAACCGCAGGCGGCGATGTTCAAGGTCAGTGACGTGTCTAGAAGCAATCCTTGGTTCTGAATATACAGAAAATTTACCACAAATATTTTTGCACCAAAATAATGAATGTGTGCTTTGTTAGACATAAAGATCATTTGAATAATAGTTGATATTTAGTAGTAAAAAAAAGGAAATTGTGCATTTTACGGCTGGTGTGTGTTGTCCAGGTTGGGATGTTTAAAATCCACCCGGAGATTCCTGACTCTATGTCCACTGAAGCCAAAGCATTTATCCTGCGCTGTTTCGAGCCTGATCCAGACGGCCGAGCCACGGCCAATCATCTGCTCACCCATGAATTCCTCACTGTTACATCACGCAAAAAACGATCAAAGAACAACAGTTTCACAGGTGTGTTTGTGTCTTATATGAACCAAGCAATGATTCCAGATGGTACTTTCCATGAATTGGGGAATAAACAGGAATCTATGTTAAACTTTCAACTGCTTTTATTTCTTATTGTTTTATGCTGGACTTAACTCTCTTGACTGTTTTCAAAGACTAATAAAGTAGTGACAGATTTTGACAAACTACTGAATTTGAATTTTCAGATAATTTAATACATTTTTCTAACTTAACTTTCTCCCTTTAGTAAATGTTACACTACTTCAAATTGTTACATCCAAAAAGTGACACCCAAAAACATTTGGACAACATAATGGGAGAACAAGTAAATATTTCTTAATAAATTAATTACCGAAATGATTGAGATCAAAGTGCCTTTTATTTGTGGGGAATCTACTGATATCTGTCTAGGCTAGATCGAGTGGCTGGTTAACTTGGGATACTAATATAACTTTAGTTTTGTTACTTTGAAGCCTGTTACCAATATTGCTGTATTATTAATGTATCTATTGAATATTTAATACATTTTATATTTCAGTTTTGTAATGCCTATTTAATGTATATTGTTTAATTAAAAACTTTTTTGTGTTTTTTACAGCTCTTACACCAGGATCCGGTGAGTCTTATTTGTTTCAAAACATATAAGCAAGCGCTAATTTTTACTTTTTTTTTTTTTTTTATTATTCCTAAAATTTGTCATGTACTTTGTCATTTTACTCTGTTTTATTCTCCTTTTATACATTTTGAACATTATGCATGTTAATTAATTAATTATATAATAAATTATTACTATTATTATATAATAAATATAGAAATAAAATGTCAACCCAAAACAACAAATTATTAAATTATTACATGAATATTATATAAAGTCAGTTTTATTTAGCTACTGATCCACAAAGATATGGTCGACAAAGATGCAAGGTCAAATGAACGTTTGCATTAGTAGTTTCAAAGAGAATATAGCTTTGAGCTTTTCTCCGCTCAGGATAACTAAGCTTCAGGAGAGTGTGTAATGTATAAATTATTTATGATAGGAAATTATCCTGGTTTTGTCTCGTAGAGTATTTGCGTAGCATATCTCTTCCTGTTCCCGTTGTGGTTGAGGACACCAGCAGCAGCAGCGAATACGGATCTGTCTCGCCTGACAATGAGCTCTGCACAAACCCCTTCAGCTTCAAGCCTAGCACCAAGTGCTACAGCGAGAGAGAGGTCAAAGGTCACCGCTCCCTCTTCCTGAGGTCAGCAGAGAGTATAAAGATTCACCATACCCTGTTATATGTAATATAACCTATAATATAATATACCCCTGTTATAATATACCCCTGTTATGTATTAAATCTGTAAATATATTCTTCCACACATTGTTGCAGTATTCCTGTGGAGAACTTTGAAGACCACAGTGCACCACCTTCCCCAGAAGAGAAGGACTCTGGTTTCTTCATGCTGAGGAAAGACAGTGAAAGGAGAGCAACTTTACACCGAATCCTTACCGAGGACAGAGAGAAAATAGTGGTTCACCTGCTGGAAGCGCTCACACAGGTGAACCCAAAAACTGCATCAACACACGAGTCAGGGACTCAGTCTAATGGAAGCTTGACACTTTATGAATTTAAATGTCATAATCAATTTGTAAAAACATTTTAATTGTAACCTTTTTTTCAAAAGCAATGAGACGCAGTGACCCTTTACTGTCTTACAGGGGTCTGAGGAGACCAAACTGAAGCATCAGCATATCTCCAAACTGGTTGCAAGTCTGGGAGATTTCGTGAGGATGGTGGACAGAAACATAATTGCTAGGACCCTCTCTCAGCTCAAACTAGAACTTGACTTTGACAGCACAGCAATCAGCCAACTCCAGGTGGCGCTCTTCGGCTTCCAGGATGCGGTGAGCGTCTGGCCAAAGCCATTTAATAATTTCCTAAAGGTGCGGTCACTAAGGCTACGTTCACCCTGCAGGCAGATGTGGCCCAAACGTTTTGATGACATGTGACAGATCTGTTTTTATCATGACAGTGTGAACAGCACAAACCACATGAATCTGATCTCTTCAACTCGGATTTGATCAACATTTGTTACGATTCTGCGCTCATGGGAGTCACTTCAAAGATTTTACACACCCAGAGTTATCAAGAGATGCGAAAGGTAGTCAGTGAAAGTACAACAGTATTACGGTGACAACTCTATATACAAGCAAAACATGAGGGCTCATATCATAACATTTCTAAACTCGGCTCTCTTCTGACAAATCCTTCTCTTTATTTTTCAGATTTCCTGCACATAATTTTGCTGGCTTCTGCGTCAGATCACACTTTAAATAAATGAATAATCGCTTACTTTATGTCCTCCATGTTTACTTCGTATGACAGTGTGTTCGCAAGTTATACTTCAGAATTGGGCTACTGCGTGGGTTGAAGCGACCCCACTTACGTGATTATAGACTCAACTCAACAATATTTATATAGCACCAATAAAAACAACGATTGTTGGCCAAGGTGCTGTACAATCAATCAAAAATCAAAACAGTCAGAACATCATAAATGACAGAACAGAGCAGAGCTAACACCACACAATTAAAAGCTAGATAAAAAAGATAGGTATTGGGTTGGCCTGTTAACTAATTCAGTGTAGAGGCACTTCTAATAGAAACCGTTGGCTGTTCGTGAGTTTCAGAGCAGCAACAGCAAAGGCTCGGTCACCTCTTGATTTCAATTCAGCCAGAAGAACATTTAATAGTCTGTGGTTGGAAGACCTAAGACCTTACAGGGTTGTGAGCAGATAGTAAAAAATAAAATTAAGGAATTTGTCACACAACAGACTCTGTAGGGAAGAGATCAACTGAAGGATTAATGGTGGAAAAATAGCTTTTGATTTGTGAAAGTTCTTTTCAATTAAAATCTGAAAAGTACTTAAACTTAGCTGTTTTTAAAACACTTTCTGAAATTGTATCAGACTTGAAGCTAATCTTTTTCCCACTTTCTTTTGGCCCTTCTACAGCCCTGTCTAAGAGCACGAGTATCCTCATTGTATGTGTTGCTTGGCTTTTTTAGGAGCCAGAGTTTAAAATATTAGCAGAGATAGTTTTAAAATAATTAAGATCATCTGCACCACTCCAATCACAAACCAAGTCGGTTGATTGGGTTACCTCCTTAAAAACAGCTGAAAACTCAGTACAAATAGTTGGTGTGATCCTACACGACCAACAGACACCATTATTAGGTGGAGTTATGGTAACATTTGTGGGGTCTCTGAACGTAATAGCAAATCTTTTGCAAAATCACATACTGACAAACCACGAGAAAGCACTAAATCAAGGGTATGACCTTGTGTATGAGTAGTAAGCTGTGCCAAATCAAAAGAGTCAATAAGACTCAAAAAATTCTCTGGCTAAGAGATTATCTGAGCAACACAAGTTTGTGTGTTAAAATCCCCTAGGATTAAAAGTCTATAAAAATTGGGGATGATTTACCCTAAATAGACTGAAAACTTGTTAATAAAGACCTAATGTGGTTTAGGTGGACGATAAATGACTGAGATCCCTATTGGATTATCCAGTTCCAAAACTGGAACAGACATCCATCGCTAACATCCGACGACAATAATTCTCTTTAAAAACAGAAGCCCGTCCATCACCTCGACTCCCAGAGCGAGGAGAGTTTAAGAATTTGCAATCAGATGGTACCAGTTCAGAAAATGGGTTCAGGTCCCCTGGAGCGAGCCCAGTTTGCATGAATTAAAGTCATTGATGATAACCATT
This sequence comes from Carassius auratus, assembly GCF_003368295.1. Taxonomy (NCBI): domain Eukaryota; kingdom Metazoa; phylum Chordata; class Actinopteri; order Cypriniformes; family Cyprinidae; genus Carassius; species Carassius auratus. The sequence goes on along the minus strand of NC_039287.1, from coordinate 19,213,469 downwards.
TTGTTTGACACTGACCTGGCGTTAATCAGTGACATCCTAATCCCTCGGGACTCAATGGTCCACTCTCAAGCCCGGGATAGGGAACGGAGGTGACTACTACAAACTTCACCTCGGCGCAGATGTGCCGACTCCTTGGCGGTTGATCCAGCAAATCCCCAGTAATCAGTATCTTGTTGACTGTTCCCCATGCTTAACATCATGGAATAGCTCTACAGTGATGTCTTTAATGCCAAGCAGTGTTTGAGGATCGTAGGTTAAAAGTGATGAAACATTTTGTAAAATGGCTAACATAAAACCCATTAAAACCAACAAACAGACGTGTAAGCACGACAGGCAGCGGACGGCACCATCATAACTCCTCTCTGGAGCAGCACTGCTGGCTTGGGTCTCCACTGAGCTGTTGCTTGCCTTGTTGCAGGTGTTTCGAAACACTAAGAGTGCACCAACTGTGTCTATAGTTTTGGATTAGTTTTGAGAAGCAATTGGGTAGATTTTGTTGTGAAAACGTGGCAACCCTGTTCGTTTTGTTCTTTTTCACTTCACTCAGTTCAAAATCATGATCTGTTCACACTGGAAATCTAATATTGGCCACATTTAAAACAACAATGTGAACAGCTATATACAAAAAAAATTATAATATCTGAGCAAAAACCGGAACTGAGTACTAAGGCTTGCAGTGTGAACGTTACAAAAATTTGGTGGGCAAAAAAAAAACACAAAAAAATCAGCATGGGGTTTCGTGCATAAACCTTCCTAACACACAGATTACTATTAAAAGAGCAGCGATAAATGTTTGATAAACACTTAATTTTACTTCTTGCTTCACCTGAAATGATCACATTATGGAATTATTTTTCCAAAAATAACCAGTGCAATTTCATGTTAACTTGATAACTCTTTTCCTGAAGTTCAAACTTATGGTAACATTTCAATAAAATTCCTGAAGTTCATTTTATATATATATATATATATATATATATATATATATATATATATATATATATATATATATATATATATATATATATATATAAAATGTAATAGTTATGGCCCAACATTTTGCATTTCTCCAGGTAAATAAAGTTCTTCATAACCACAACATAAAGCCGCACTGGATGTTTGCCCTGGATAACATCATTCGAAAGGCTGTTCAGACTGCCATCATCATATTAGTTCCTGGTAAACAGCAACAGAGTTTCTTTTTAAAACAATCCAGTCTCATGTCTGCTCCAGGAGCAGTTCATCTGATGTGTTTGTTCACTCTCAGAGTTGCGGCCACACTTCACTCTGGCGTCTGAGAGCGACACCGCTGAGCAAGAGGACATTGATGAGGACACAGTTCCTCAGGGGAGCGCGGCGCTGAAGGATATAGCGCCACCTATCGCTCATCATGACGACACTGTGGCCACATCTGGAGTGAGCACGCTCAGTTCAACAGTTTCCCATGAGTCTCAGAGCGCTCAGCGGTCCATTAGCATGCAGCTGGGTCGCATGAAGCTAGAAACCAATAGGTAAGTGGATTTGTTTCGCTGTATCTGCAGCTCTGATTTAAAGTATTGAGTTCAATTGATAGTGACCGACTCTGATGATGAGTAACAAATAATGAACGCCAGTCACCGTATAAGTCATGGTGTTGGGGTTAATTTGGGCTTTTTGCATGTAATTAAAGTGAATGGTTAATGGGCCTGTCAAATCTCAAAAATTTAAAAGCATAAAAACACTGTAAAAAACTTGTTTCATACAGTATTTTCCTGCTTAATTGGTACATGTCAACCATTGTGTCACACTTCTATGACAAAACATTACTTGTAACCACAGTGCCTGTCACATTTGGACTTGGCAACTGGAAAAATACAATTTAATTTAATTAAATAAATAAAAAATTAATTCATGTAAATTAAACCTGGTAAGTGTTTCTAACCAGATATGAGTATTCATATTATTGGAATTGGCAGTTGTACTTTTTTCCTAAACATAACAATAGTAAAGAAGAATCAAGTAGGAAGAGCCTTTCTGTGGTGCTATTAAAGTGTTTTTTGACCGTTTCAATCCCCATTCACTTTTATTATATTGAAAGTCATATATTTAACTACTCTGGACAGTTTCTGTCATGATCTAAAGTTGTAAACATCTGCATGACTGTGTTTGTTTGTTTGTTTGTTTGTTTGCTGTAGGTTGTTGGATGAATTAATAGAGAAGGAGAGAGAGTATCAGTTTATCTTACAGCAAGTGCTGGAGGAGAGAAAACAGGAGATCAAGCTACTGAAGCGTCGATCCACGGCCGCAGGTCAGTCTAATGTGCACGCGCACACACACTACACACACACACACACTCACACACACACTCTAATTTGCACACATACACTCACACACGTTTGTTTTTGTGTAAAGTGTGTTCATCCCATAGGTTTTATACTGTAGAAACTGTATATTCTATCTCCCTTCACCAACCCTACACCTAACCCTAACCCTCACAGGAAACTTTGTGCATTTTTACTTTCTCAAAAAAACTCATTCTGTATGATTTATAAGTGTTTTGAAAAATGGGGACATGGGTTATGTCCTCATAAGTCACCCTCTCCTTGTAATACCTGTGTCATACCCATGTCATTATACAGAGATGTGTCCTGATATGACACAAAAACAAGAACACACACACATAGACTCTCACACACACACACACCCACACACACACTATTCAGAGCTCTAGACTGCATCTAAAATTGAAGATACGAAAAATCTTGAATAGAAATTACTTGTAAAGCCTTAAAAACTTGTTACTACTTGTAAAACTGGGACTTAGCTGTAGAAATATACATATACATATACATTTACACATGAGCAGCTATCATGAAAAAGAGAACATAGACTGCCTGTCTCCACTGTCTTAACTCATTTGATTTGACAAGTTAATAAGAAAAAACATTGTACATGATCATCATGGACAACAGTTATATATATTAGGGATGTCACCTTGCATTTGCAGAGAACAGTGTTTGAATCAGATGTAGGAGGGTGGCTTGTCAGTTCTTCAGAAGATCATTAGTCTCTGTCACAGCTGTGATGCGGTGGTCTGAGTGATCATAAGCAAGCAGACATCTATACATTCACTAAAAATCTAAGAACTAAAATCTTATTGCTTTCATTCCTGTATTTTGAATTTTGCAGTCTATTAATTCATTATGCAAGGAAATATTTTCAGTATCACCTCAAACTCTACACCACAGTCCAGCCCTGTGTCTCATTATTGTGTTTATGGCAGATGTTTCGGGACACCTGGTGAGCATCAGCAGTTCATCAGATCGAGAAGGAGACCAGGAACTTCTGGAATGGCTTAAAGAACACGGGGCAGATGCAGATTCCATCGAGAAGGTCATTTTATTCTATTTGGTCGCCAAACACTGTAAATTCAAGTTGTCCTGTATGTATGAACAAATAATGGAATATTTTCTGTCCAAATCACAGATTGTAGCTGAAGATTACAGTCTTGATGACATCCTTCATTATGTCACACGTGACGATTTAAAGACTTTGAGATTACGGTGCGTGAACATTTATGATAATCTCTAATATTTTCTTTTTTTTGTTTGTTTTTTTTTACTCCCCCAAAACAGCCCAGAACGTATATAGGAACGTGTTTTTATATATATATAAATAAATAACGATGCATAACTATGATGGATTTATTTGATAAAAAAAAAAAAAGTTATATTGTGGAATGTAACAATTTACAATAACAGTTTTCTATTTTAATATGTTTAGAAATGTAATTTATTCTTATGATGGCAAAGCCTCCAGTGTCACGTGATCCTTCAGAAATCATTCTAATAAGCTGATTCGCTGCTCAAGAATCATTTCTGTGCGACACAATTGGTTGTGTTGCTTAATGAATTGTGAATTTCAGGATTGTTTGATGAAAGTTCTGACAGCATTTATTTGAAATCTAAATGACAACTATTCATATAGTAGTGTGTATTTTCTGCATTATTTTTGCAGTTTGGTGTCTGCTGAACTTCATGAAACAATATAAAAATGTTACCTTATATATTAGAATAGGTATATGCTTATCTAATGCAGCATTACATTTGTTTTATAAACGCATTATTATTATAATCATTCATTATTTAGGAAGAAAAAAAGACATTGTGTTTGGGCTTGTTGCACATGAATACTTTCTACTGAGTAAATCTGACTGAACCCAGACAAATAAGATATAAGATAAATAAGACTGGATTGGATTCCACTTCTGTGTACATGAACATCTTTTTAGATGCAAAAAATATATGTATATGTGTATGTATTTTACAATAAAGTTAGTAAATATTCCCCTAATAAATAATTTAGAATATATGGTCATTATAAAAAGAACTGGTTGCACTTTATTTTACAGTACGTGTACTTACATGTACTTATAGTGTACTTACAGTGTATTTATCTAAGAAAGTTCTGGTAACACAAGGTAACTACATGGGGCAGGGTTAGGTTTAGGGGTAGGTTCACAGTTAGTACCTAGTTATTACATAGTTATTGTAATTACTATAATAAGTACATAGTATGTACATGAGGAACAGGACTGTAAAATAAAGTGCTACCAAAGACGTATTAAGTGCAGTTTCCTAGTACGTTTGAAGCTGCTTTAGCTTTAGGCTTATAAAGGTTGTCTGTTATGCACATTAAGCATTGATTGTGTTTTTCCTGGTGTTGTGTTTCCAGAGGTGGAGTCCTGTGTAAACTCTGGAGCGCTATCACTGAGCACAGAGAGAAGCCAGGCTGAAGACCAGAGCCATGTGCCATCCAGAGCCTGCTCACGTTTGAGTCTTAACCAAATATCTAGTGGGATCAGTTCAAGTCTCTGTGATGATAATACATATCACATGTTCATGTGTTTTCACTTTATTAGTGCTGTCAAATCATTAATCGCGATTAATCGCATTCAACATAAAAGTGTTTGTTTACATAATAGTTCACACACATATACTATGTATAGAAATACACAAACATGCTTATATTTAAAAATATATATTTCTATTTGTATATAATCAATATTTTATATATAAACAAAACATATTTTTCTTTAATATATACATGTGTGTGTATTTATACATTATAAATATACACAGTACACACACACATATATTATGTAAACAAACACCTCTATTTTGGATGCGATTTAATTGTTTGATAGCACTACTGTGTTTTTTTATCTGCAGTTATACAAGTAACTGTATGTTAATTGTTGAAGATGCACACATTTAATACGTTACGGGATCTTTATATGTGTTTACAGAAACATGTCTCGACTGCCTGAGAACCTTGTCCAGCCCAAATCCCTTCTCCTTCCAGAACCGACACTGGAACCAAACACATATGTGTCTGTGTGTGCGTGTTTTATAGACTTTATATCTTATATGTATCTTTTTATTTATACGGTATATTATTTTCAAGTAATTTACGATATATATATTTTAATCAGCTAGTTATATTTGCTTATATTCTGAATTACAGCTATGAAGAAACACAATAACCCATCAAACTGCACTGTGTTCCCACATATTTGGGATGATAAATGAAGAAACCGCCTCTGAAGTTGTATATAAACTCCCTCAGAGGTATATTCCTGAGATAATATGTAAAGTGCACAATGTTTCACTATCTAGAATCGCAGAGAAAATATATATATACGGTAAATTTTGTGCTTATGTTTATTTATTCTGCACAAACCTCCAAGACCTTTTTATTTTGGAAAGCTATGATTGTTGTTGAAATTGATGGCACTGCAAGTTTCTAGTTAAATGATAAAACAACATATATACACATGTAATGACTTAATCTCGACATTTAATTGCAGTGAGTATTTTTACAGTCAGAGCTAGGTCATTGGAGAAAAATAAACATAGTTTATGTATTTATATATGCATATACAGGGCTATATAATGTGACAATCATGTAACGATAAGTTGGATATCTGTGATAAATGTTTGCATGATCCGTCTTTTCATTCTGACTCTTTTGTGCACGTTAAAATTTCACTTTTGAAGTAAATAAAAACTTTGAAGAAATGTTTCCTTCTATAATTCCAGCTAATGTAACATTGGGGTTATTACATTTACACTTGTTGTGTAAAGGTACGTTAATATGTTTCTGGTTGCCACATATGAACCTGTTGTTTGTGAGGCATTCATGGCCATCTCATGACTGTCTCGCCCCCCTTTTCCTTCTTTAGTGGAACAACAGACAGTTTGAAGAACTCTGGTGTTCAAACAACATAAGACCCCATACAATCTCGTTGCAATTGAAGCTTTTCAGCTTTTCAGGTGTAAAACGTACTCAAAACTTTTACTCAAGTGAAATTAAAGATACTTAGTGGGAATTTTTCTCAATTAAAAGTACAAGTATCTGGCCAAAAACAAACTTGAGCAAAAGTAAAAGAAAAAATGTAACTTTAAATTGTACTCAAGTATCGAAAAAGCAGAAGTACTTTTTTTATTTGTTATTTTCTAACTAAAAAAATGCACAGGTCAAACACATACGCATACTAGTGCAACAACATTTAAAATGCAGCTCAGTGACACACACACACACACACACACACAAATACAGGGAAAGGGATTCAAAGGAAAAAAACTATCCACCCTCATGCCATCCAAAATATAAATTATTTTTATTTATCAAATGAACACAAACTTAAGAGTTTAGGGGACAAAAAATAATCCCTTAGTTTAATGCAATTGAATGGGATGTCCAAAAATGAATATGACAGACAGTAACTCATACAACCGCAGTCAATGAATCAGTGTATTCTTAAGTGAAAGGATAAAAAAATGAAATACCAGTATTAAAACTTGACCGTCGTGTTCACTTCATGTGGTTTCTCAAGTGATCATGTCCCCGTGTCTTATCCAGACTAAAAATATTTTCCTGTGTTCATCTGAAGAAAGAAAGTCATAAACATCTGGGATGAGATGGGGGTGAGTAATTGATGAGATGATGAGAAATCTTGCATTTTTAGGTGAACTATTCCTTTGAATAGCAAGATGTAATGCAGAGGCCAATATTCCAGACTCACAGAATTAAAACACATTCTGAAAGCCACTTTTGTGTGTTGTCCATTCAAAAAAATTTTATTGAACGTCACTTTGCTACTACCTGAATATGATTCCTCAGATTTGATAGTAAACTTTTGAAGCCAGACATTGACCTGATGAAAGTCACAACTGTAGAAATAGAAGTAGAAATATGTGCTTGGTGCATGAAAACAATGATCATTGGATCTCACATCAAGCATGCACGTTTAAACTTCTGTTAACCACGTTTATTGTGAATAAGATAAAATAGAATTTACTTTTTAAGATTAAATAAAATTGTAAGATGTAGAATGTAATGTGCAAATCCCCCAAAATAATACTTCAGTAAAGTAATCAAGTAAAATGCCTCAACACCCTCCAATTCCCTCATGATGATTAATGATTAATGGTAAACCCATCATTAAATGTGTCGTCCTAATAGCTCAAGTGTTCCCTAAGGTGCTGTTTTGCATTGCTACAAAGTGTCTAATAACCATTTCACCCTTAAAAAAGCATTAAGGCACCAAAACCATAGACAGTAAAAACAGGCCCCTTAAGGCAAGCTGTGACGTCATGTGTGCGACTCTTTGCGCTGGCCGGCGCATGTTGATGACGCAGGCGAGACATGGCGGTGTTGCTGGAAACAACGTTAGGAGACATCGTGATCGATTTATACACAGAAGAGAGACCGAAAGGTAGTAATAGTGACATTAATGACACACGAAGAGTTTAAACAAACCTGTTTTGTTACACGCATGATCATTTGAGACCGTCAACACCGCTAAAGTTACATGTGATCAATATAAGACATCTCCGTAGGAACTTTGTATATTTGGTAAAATCCTGATAATTGTGCTGTATAACGATAATGTGATTGTTTTCGCCGTTATGTTACTTAGTGGTTCATTGTATTTTAAGAGTAGAAACCAACTTTAAGATATTTTAAGGCTCATAAATGGGATAACAATATAGGTTTAAAAACAAGTCCGTGGGCTATAGTAGCATAAACAGTTATTTCCTCTTAAATTAGTCAACATTTTTGTACAAAGGAAGGTTTAGTTATGTCGAATCATTTAAGACAAGTGATTTTACTGAAGGCTACCAGGATAAATGAGTTTATTACATTGATTCACAATATGTGACCCACTTTAGTAATCCTAATATGATGAAAACAGACTCGTGTATCCTCACACTGACAATTACTAAATAGTTAATTAGCCTAAATCATGAACATAATTATAAATATTGAAATTAGACATCAGTTTATTAGTTTACATCACTGAATATTTCTGTTGGTCGTTTAATCTTTCTATCGTAAAACAGCAGTCAAATAGGTAATATTTGGTTGAGCTTCTTACATCTTCTACTTAAAGCAGAATTAATATAAGGTAATTATTTTACAACTTTTGTTATTGGAACAATACCGAGGTCTGGACCTCACTGCTGGGTACGGGTGCTCAGTTTTACATGAAGCATGGTACTGAATGATAATCATACGTGTCTTTCTAATTTACAGCATCTCTGAACTTCCTGAAACTGTGCAAAATCAAATATTACAACTACTGTCTGATTCACAATGTTCAGGTAATATGCTATTTATGTATATGTATCTCTTTGATTCTGTAAGCAATACAGATGTCGTTATACATATGTGTGTTTTCAAATATATTTGTGAAATATTTCCTTTAAAACCATCATTAGGTAATTCACAAAATGCTCTCATTTCAATTATTCTGAAAGCTCATGGTAAATTTAATGCAAAGTTATTGCACATATGGCTGCAAATTGAGGCTGTGCATCATGGCTGCCAGTGAGGTTTCCATATTAAGATCTGTTGCATCCTCTACTGCAGAAAGATTTCATTGTTCAGACGGGTGACCCCACCGGCACGGGACGAGGAGGAGAGTCTGTGTTCGGGTGGGAATTACTCATTCATTCATTCATTTAAAATATCTGTGCTAACTGAAAGCACATGTATGTATTGTGTGCTGATGGTGATTGTGTTTGTAGTAAACTGTATGGCGATCAGGCAAACTATTTTGAACGGGAGAAGATGCCTAGGATCAAGCATAGAAAGAAAGGGACAGTGTCTATGGTGAACAACGGCAGTGACCAGCATGGATCTCAGGTGAACTCTGAACACATCTTATAAACAAGTGTCAAGTATGACTTGACAGTATGAGTGCTTTACTTCTTTTTTTCTTTTTCATTTTGTTCCCAGTTTCTGATCACCACAGCAGAGAATCTGGATTATCTGGATGGTGTTCACACAGTGTTTGGAGAAGTCACGGAGGGTTTGGACGTGCTTTCTAAAATCAATGAGACCTTCGTCGACAACAACTTCATCCCTTACCAGGACATCAGGTAGGACAGTTTTTAGAGAGTTAAAGACTGACCCAAACCATTTATTATATGATATGATAACTGGTACGCAGATTCGATATTTAAGCGCAGTGTACAGCTGATCAGAGCAAGTTATGTTTTTGCTTCCAAGTAGAGAAAGTTAATGTTTTCCTGTTGGAAAATGCCAGGTTACTGGCTTCAGATCTTTGGGTTCTTCTCATTTTTTATTTGTGTGTCTTTTGTTGCCTTTTCTTGCCTCCTTTCCTCACATTTAGCTCCATTTAGCTTAGGATGTGAGGGAAGGATGTAAAAAAAAAAAAATTAACTCAAACATCAGTTTGAAGCATCATCAGCTGTGCTCAAGGCATATATATATATATATATATAGCTATGACCCGCGGATATGAAAAACAATCACAGACTTGGCAACACTGGTTGGCATTTACTACACCGAGCCGTAATTCACTGACAATCTACACAAAATCGATGTTAAAATCGCAGGCGATTCTTTGTCGATTTTGAAAGTGATTTTGTGTTAGTTGTCGGTAGACTACGGCTCTGTGCAGTTACTGCCGCTCCACCTGAACCAGTGTTGCCAAGTCTGCGGTTGTTTTTCATGTCCGCGGTTTGAAGCAACCCCAATACCCATAACGTGATATTAAGCCCTTAAAATGCTAATTTTATCAGGGCAAAGCTTCCAAAAAAATTTCTATTTTAACACCGGGAAGCAATTATTATCGGGGAACCTCCCGGAAATGCGATTGGGCTACTTTTGGACTAGTTTTAAGAAGCAACTGGGCAGGATTTGTTGTGAAAACCTGGCAACCCTGATCTGAACGCACATGCTGCAGATATTACAGGAGCGTCTTTACTGAGATATATATATATATAATATCAGAAAATATCCCTTCTGTCTGGTAACAGAACCACTAGTCAGCAAATTTGTCTCATAGCCAAAACCTGTTAATAGGAAATCTTGTCTGGAACCCAAAAACTACCCAGAACTGCCTATGGGAGCAGAGTTTATTGAATAATCTTAGTTGTGTATGTTTCAATGCTCAAGACGACTTCTGACGAACACAAATCCAATAAATTGGAGGTATACCAAACTGCTTGACAGCATCATCCAATAAACCTTGACTTTCCTTTCACATTCACTCTTATCTCTTATTCATGAAGACAAACATGCAGTCATAAGACTAAACAACAATGAAAAAATATGAAAACAAAACAATAATATATCAAATAATATAAATAACTACTCAATTAATTAATCAATGAAATTAGTATATAAATGGTTAAAATGGGTATTGTAAATGGTTATATGACTAAATGGTATAATTAAAATGATTAATGAATGAAAAAATGAGGAAGAACGTAAAACACAACACAAATGTAGGGTTGTCCTTCAAAAGGTTCCTCACTCCTCGCGACTGAGATGTCCTTCTTCAAGATTGTGTGTCCTGTGTGTGTCTTTCAAGACTGAATTTGATCAGTATCCCGGTTATGGGCTGGTGGAGCGAGGAAATGATAGTTTTGTTAGAGTCATTTAGCAGAAGGAACTTACTAGATATCCACAAGATGAACTGATCAAATACCTATGAAATAATTCATAAACTTTTTTCAATTATTTTGGTCTAATCCATTTCCATGACACAAAAACCAAACCAAAGCTGCTTAATTGATTTTCATGTCAGCGAGCCGGTCTCCTTCTGTCTGAGGTTGTCTTGAACAGAATAAAATTACAAATACAATTTGTACATGATTTCTGCTTTAAACTTGAGTTAATGTAATAGTGTTTGAGTTAATAACATATATATATTACTTATATAACATATATTAATATCACTTTTAAGCGTGCAGTTAATAGAAATTATGCATTAATATTGAAGCAGGTACATTATAAACACAGTTTTGCCGTTTTCTCTGTTTTTGCACCAAACAAAGCCACATCAGAATGAACAGTTGCATGCCTTCAAACGACTCACAGTGGTGTCTTTCCAGAACGAATCAGTGTTTTAAACAAATGAATGATTTAGTGACTCTCAAAGATTTATCATCACTAACCAAACATCGCCTCCTCTAATGCACAGACTGACCGCAGTGAAGAGTCCTTATATCAGCTCTCAGTTGTGAGGTTTGGGGTTGGTTCACATTCATAGATGAGTTTCATAAGGGCTATATCCTAAAGATCAGTGCTGTGTTTGCAGGATTAACCACACGGTGATTCTGGACGACCCGTTTGATGATCCCTCGGGCCTCCCGATCCCAGACCGATCGCCTGAACCCACTAAAGAGCAGCTGGATGTGAGTCTTTATTCAGGGCATAACCCCAGTCCTGTACTACATTACTACAGCAGCTTAGAGATGATATGTGCAATACTTGCAGGATTAACTATAAGCCATTGGTAGGTTGATTTGTTGGGCTGGGGATAGCCAATGATTTCCTGATTAAATGAAATTTTAATTCGCAATCTCTTCACTTGATTTGATTCAGCACTGTGTGATGGCTACAGTGAATGATGTGAATGGTGACTGTAACATAGTCATGGTTTACTTGATTGTCTGTCTGTCTTGTTGATCTTCATTTATAAATAATTAAAATGTGTTTAGCTTAGGTTTGAGTGACCCTAAAAGCGGAGGGTTGTGTGTGCGTGATCTTTTATTAGTGTTGTTATCAGAAAGCATTACCAAGGACATCAGTTCAGTTCCTAGGAAAATCCATTAATGTGTGTATAACGTTTAACATCAGTTTTAGTAAACGTATCACGTTATGCATTCACTTTAGGATCCTTTAAACATCGCTAAATCAGTGTAACATAGCCTTGAGTGGCTTAATATTTAGAAGAAAAAAAATGTTAAGAAATTTTGTTTTTGTTTTTTAATTCATTCAAAAAAGTTCAATTCGTACAGCTGAGTCTTTACTCATTTTCAGAAAACATCTTAAGACTCCTCTTTTTCGCCAGCACTTAACCGACTAACACTAGCACTTACCTTCTCTTTTCCTGTCTATCATATTCTTAAAAACACAAACCTGGCTCTGTGTTCTGTGCTAGAGTAACTGAGACTTGTCATGGCACTTGCACACTGTTGTTGTTCTCTTGTCGGTCTGACTGCTTCTATTGCTCTCATCTGTAAGTCGCTCTGGATAAAAGTGTCTGCTAAATGATTAGATGTAAATGTTAAAGTGCTGTGTTCCTCTTTCTAAAGTGAATAGTCCATGCTTGTGCATATTTCAGAGTGGTCGTATTGGAGCAGATGAGGTGATAAACGATGAAGGGGCGAGAGATGCTGAGGAGCTGGATGAACTGATAAAGGACAAGGAAGCGAAGACACAAGCCATTTTACTGGAGATGGTAAATTTCATCACGTGCAAACATAACTTCAACTTTGATTTATTTATATAGGGCATTTAAATTCAACTCTGTTTCCCCAAGTGCTTCACAGATGTTAAGAATTAAAATCACACACACACACACACAGATAAAACAGACAATTGTAAGGGTTCCCACTTCAAAACCAGACTGAAAATGTGTCTTCAGCGGTGAATAAAGACGGAGTATGTCTGCAGTGAGTGAGACAGACATCTCTTTCCTGATGTGAACGCCTGTTTCTTGTTGAAAGGTGGGTGATCTTCCAGATGCAGATATTAAACCTCCAGAGGACGTGCTGTTTGTGTGTAAACTGAACCCAGTGACCACCGATGAAGATCTAGAGATCATCTTCTCACGCTTCGGACCCATTAAATGGTGAGATAATAGAAGATGTTCCCGCTGTGTTACGTGTGGACTTTTCCCCTTTCACATATGCACAGACTCAATTTCACAATCATTTCTGTAAATAATAAATAAAAATACGGTAATATACATGGTAGCACTTTAGTTTAGGGACCAGTTCTCACTATTAACTAATTGCTTCTTAGCCTGCATATTACTAGCATATTAGCTGATTATTAGTACTTATAAAGCACATATTAATGCCTTAATCTGCACGAGCATATTTTAGATGCCTTAATCTGATCTAATATCTAAATTTAACAATTACCTAACTTTTAATAAGCATCAGATTAGTCGTTTACTGAGGCAAAATCTTAGTTAAGAGTGAGAACTGGACCCCAAACTCAAGTGTGACATATATACTTTTTTTTTTTTTTTTTATGTATTTGTTTATTTTATTTGTAGATAGAGAGGTTAATCCTGCAATACATGGTATACACTGGTATAGTTTTAGCAGTAGGTTTTATTTATGTATAATTCTGACCATAGCTTGTGCCTTAATACTAGTGTGTGTGTGTGTGTGTGTGTGTGTGTATATGACTTTGATCTGACATGTTCATGTTCATTTGCAGTTGTGAGATCATCAGAGACTGGAAAACAGGAGAATCTTTGTGCTATGCATTCATTGAGTTTGAAAAGGTTTGTAAAGTCTTCTGTGTATCTGCCATCTTTGGAGAAAAGTGCAAAGTTACTGAGCCATGTTTTGAAAAGTAGACCAGAACGGTTACGCAGAAGTTATACATCCAAATCCACATGGACACTTTTTTAATACTAAATATAGATATTTCTAAGTTTTGAGCAGTTGTAGTCCATAGATAAATATCCTTGATGGATCCTGATCAGAATACAAGTGTTAAGGGCTGTGTGTAATGATGCTTCATCAGGTCCACGCATCCCTTCAAATGTTAATAAGTTCTTGATTATAAATACTAGAAGTGTGCAATGTCTAGTTCATCTTCTAGTGGTCAGTCATTTTGAAATAAAGAATGTATTTTTTGTTGAGGTGGAGGATTGTGAAAAAGCATTCTTCAAAATGGACAATGTCCTGATAGATGACCGTCGCATTCATGTGGACTTCAGCCAGTCAGTGTCCAAGATCAAATGGAAAGGCAAAGGTATTATATAAAAGTATTTCCTGTGAATTAATGAAAATATAATACATTTCTGCAGAATTATACTCCACCGCTCTGTCTTTGTTGTTTATCTGCATGTAAATGTCAGCGATAGTGAATCAAAATTAAATACAAAGTTTTAATGCAACTAAAGGTAATGTATGCAGTAGTTGATAAACTGGACAAAGAGTGGTTTTATTGGCAGTATGCTTCTTTTTTTAGGTGGGAAGTACACTAAGGAAGATTTTAAGGCCTACGAGAAAGACCTGGACAACAAATCCAAGCTGGCTTTGAAAGACAATGTCAAAGCCAAGCAGGAGTATCCTTTACAGTTAAATCATACTTGGACGATTATGTGTCACTTTGTAGGATCTGCACGCACCTAATTTAAAGAAGTCTCCAAAAAGTATATGTGATACTTTGCAGAGATGGTTTGGCTTAAATCACAGGTTTAGTATTTCGTTGTTTGCTGTGGTTGTTGTAACCGTTACCCATTAATGTGTTGCTTTATTTTTTGTTAAAAATGCAACATGCTATGTACTTAATTTTGATGAAATGCATCACAAATAGTTTTCCTCTGGAATAACAACATGCACTCAAAAAAAGTTCAGTCTTCTCACAAGTCAGTATTTCTTGACTGTCTTCTGAAGCTCCCGTTACGAGCTTCTCTTAGATGAAGATGAGGATGAGAGAAGGAGGGACGACAGAGAGAAAAGTGACCGGAAACGACATTCAGACGAGAGGCCCAAGGACAAAAAGTCAAAGGTACAATGCTGTGGATTTGAATAATGACTGGTTTTGCTTCAGGAGCCAGATTTTACTTTTGGACATCAAGTAGTGGCAAATGATGGGACCTGTGACTCCCTCTGGTCCACATCTGCCCACCAGAGAGTTAAAGAAAATGAATAGGATCTAATGGCATACTCTAATGGTGATTCAAGAACCAAAAAATGTACTTTTGTACATTTACATTTAATCACTTTGAAGACACAATTGGGGGATACATAAAGCAATTCTTCTTAAAGAGGCAAACAGACACAGGAAATGCTTATAATACCACGTTTTAGACATTGTTCAAATAAATACATGCTAGAAAAATGAATAGACAAAGAGAAAGTGCTGAGTCTGTGGCTGTCCTATATGCAGCATCAATGTCTTGAACTTAATGCGACCCGTAACTGGTAGCCAGTGCAAGGACATAAAGAGAGGTGTAACATGGGCTCTTTTGGGTTCATTGAATACCAGTCGTGCCACTGCTTCCTGAATCATTTGTAGAGGTTTGATTGTGCTTGATGGAAGTCCAACAGAAAAGCATTGCAGTAGTCCAGCCTAGAAATGACAAGGGCCTGGACAAGAAGTTGTGCAGCATGCTCCGTTAGAAAGGGTCTGATCTTTCTGATGGGGTACTTGTAGAAGAACCTAGCTCGATGGAGAAATCATAGTGTAGGGTTGGAGAGGCAGGGAAGACAAGAAGCTCAGTCTTTGCCAGGTTGAGCTGTAGGTGATATTGTTTCATCCATGCCGATATGTTTGCCATGCAGCCTGAGATCATCTGGTTGAAATGAAAGATAGAGCTGTGTGTCATAAGCATAGCAATGGTAGAAGAAGCCATGCGCCTGTATGATGAGTCTCGGTGATGGTGTGTATATGGAGAAGAGGAGCGGTCCAAGAACTGAACCCTGAGGAACCCCAGTGACAAGTTGATGTGCTTTGGATCCCTCCCCTTACTTGTTTGTTTTTCTCCTGCTTTTATAGGATCGTGATGAGAGTCGGAGAGAAAAGGATAAAGGCAGACAGCGTTCACGTTCAAGAGACCGAGAGAGATACAAGGAGCGCGAGAGGGGCTGGGACAAGGGAAGAGAAAAGGAGAAACAGAGAGACCGAGGCAAAGAGAGAGACAGCGATCACAAACGCTACAGACGAGATCGCAGCCGCAGTCGTAGCCCTAAGAGATCAAAGTATTAACCATCACTGTCACTGTGTGTCAACAGAGCAGGTTTCCTAAAACTTACTGATTTCAGTTAAAAAAAAACACCAATTCATTTTTTACATGTAAAGTAAAATCTTGCAGTTAGTTTGCAAATGTAGGCAATGTTTGTGATGTTCTAAAAGGTTTGTAAAGTTGTTGATGCATAAATATGGATTGACAGGGTCGACATCAGCCCTTTGTGTTTATGAAGTGTGCTCTGGGGCTTTTAATTTCTGTGCAAAATCCTGTGTTCGCTTGTGGTTTTGAGAGCCTTACTCTGGCACTGTATTTAACAGGTTAGGAGGTGAAAATGGAATAAAATCGGTGCAAGAGTAGAGCTTAATTGCATGACCAGTCGTTACAAGTGAACTCATTTCTTGTCAGTTAAGAGGTTTCGACAGAAATATTTCAGCATTTATAACTGAACTTCAGTGGTGAGCTGTCTGGCTCTGTACAAACTGCGGTGAAGGTTTAGCTCAAAAATGTTAATTTGGGTGAGTTCTTGTAAAGGGGGCCACTTTTTATTAAATTTGTAATTAACTCAGATGTTTCTTTCATTTTATTTATCTTCAGCTGTAATATTTTCATCTCAATTCACAGCATTTTGATGGAAGTGAACTAATTAAAAACGTGACTGAAACGCACACAACTAATAGGCTAACAAAACTAATAAGAGGAACATTTAAAATGTAATATGGTCAAACCTTGTAAAGCTGTATTTCACTTCTTTTCTCCTTTTTTAACTCCAGGTTCAACTTCATGCATCACCTTTGCACTTCTGCTCTTTCCTTTCTTCCTTATCGGACTCAAATTTCCTTTGTTTTTAAAGTGTTAATTATACAATCCAATTATAGAATAATAAATGGATATCAGATTATTTAATAAAAGTGAGCACAACATTCAACCATCTTACAAGAAAACTACAATTACAGGGTCATATGGCCAAAACTACTTTATCATTTAAAGAAAGCGTGTCCCTTAAATCTAAGATCATTGTTATGCTCTGAAGGTGTAAATTTTACAATTGAACTGAACAAATCTCTGCCAGTGGGTTAAAAAAAAAACTTGTGTAAAGTGAGTAATAAAAAAAAAACAAAACAAAAAAAAAAAGTACATTTTAAATTTGCTTAACCCAGCCAAATGTGACCCTGGAGCTTAATATTGAGAAACGCACCTTTAGAGTTGTCCAAATTAATAGCTAAGCATATAACAAAACAAAAAGTACGTTTAAAGACATTTATGGTAGGAAATTTACAAAATATCTTCATGGAACATGATCTTTATTTAATATCCTAATGATTTTTGGCATAAAAGAAAAATCGATAATTTTGACTCAATGTATTTTTGGCTACTGCTACAAATATCCCCAGAGACTGGTTTTGTGCTACAGGGTCACAAATATCATATTGATATACAGCAGCGTATTCTAGGCAATTAACAAAAATGTAATCAATAAAATGAGAAAGTACTCAGCTTATAGTTATCTTTATTGAAAGGATCAAGCTCTTAGTACAGATATATTTAGCACATCTTGAACAACCAAGGAAATAGCAAGTGAATTGGAACAGCAAAGTTTGCCCTTAACTTCCTGTGAAAATCCCACGACAGAACATTTTCTATAGTGTTCTTCCAAACCCACACAGGCTGTGAAGAACTAGTAGAAAGAGGAAAAAAGGTCCAAATTATCGGAATAGGTCACTCCTCAGGTTAGAACAGGGTCAGAAAAAGATAAAAATAAAATTTATATATATATATAGTTGGTCCGCAACATCAATGTCTCCCCCCTCTACTCGTTTATAATGTATAAATCCCACAAATAAAGACCAGAAAAAGGTTTGAAACTAACACCCTTTCACCTAAAAAAAAAGGACTAGGTGTGATATGTGATGATGGACAAGCAGTGGTCCACATCTGACACCTATACGGTCTGTTAAATCAAATTTAATTTTTTATATATATATATATATATATATATATATATATATATATATATATATATATATATATAACTACAATTGTAAACATCCAGCTGACCCTTGACCTTGAGCCGCATTTACAGAGACATTCATTAATAGGCATTCTGTAGGGAGACCTGCCGTTTTGGGCATGACCTTCTAGAAGAAAAGATTTCACAAACAGATCAAGACGTAACAAAAACATCCTCCTCCTCACAACTACACCAGCATGAGGGTGGTGGGGGGCGGGATTAAAGACCACACCCACTGCTCATCACACTCAGGACCAATGAGCAAAGCTGGTTACATCGTACGAACAGAAATGAAACCTGGACTTTACAAATGGCTGAAGCAGAAAGACTGCACGGTCATCCTGCTGCGTGCAATAGCACATGTGGAAAAAAAAAAACACAAAGAGGGCATGATCTGGAGAGGTGTACAAATCTAATGTAAAAAAAAAAAAAAATCATTAAAACTGCACTTTAGTCAGGTGTGGAATGATCCGGGTCAGCCCTGACGAGCTCAGATCAGTGCGCGCCTATTGTGTGCTTACTGTAGAGTCAGAGAGAGAACTCGTTTGGTTTAGAACAAGAAAACTGCTTTGCTGTGCGATCGGCACACGAAAGCAAAGTGTCTGTCCAACTGTTTCAATTCAAAGGCGTGCATTGAGCAGGCTCTGCGCTGGACAGCCCCAGGGTCCTTCACAATGACCGAAACGATGGACGGAAACACCATTCCCTCTTTCTCCCACACACACACTTCATGGCTTCTTCTACTCTTACTACATTATTCAGAAACATTCATTTATTCTTTTATTGAACACCTTTCAACTAACTAATGTTCACATTCATGTTAAAGGCCATTTTATTTGAGGAAAGGAAGACAACAGTTGACTTTCACCATAATGGCTATATATTGCAGACTATATGTAGTTGAGACGTAAGGCAACAGTGAAGTAACTCATCTTGTGAAACATTCACTTCTCTGGTACTTGCGAAGCGGAGGAAGAAAATCAGAACGAGTATTTTTAGTCTCTTCAAACAGAATGGATCAGTTTATTCAAAGAGATGCGTTTTCCAAAAGAGTTTCTAAAAGCAGAGCAGGCTTCAAGTTACTCAACTTCACGTTCACATTGGCTTCTCTAGCACGCCGAATAAAGACCGCTGTCTGCAGGGTTAAAGAAAAGATGGAGCGGGAATACTTTAAGTTTGTCTTCAGGATATCTTCAGTCACAGTAATTTAGACAGCTGTACACCGCTGAGATGAACGCATACTTAAAAAATGAGTTGCAATTCAATTTTAAATAATCATCATAACGTGTATTTAAATCAAATCAAAGGAAATTAAATATAAACTGAAACTACTTTCTCGCAAACCTTCTATAAAACGCAGGTGAGTATCAGTAAAAGACGAGATCTGAGCACGTCAGGGTCCTCGTCTAGTGAGGTCGGAAACCCTGTCTGTGGGGGATGCGAGGGGACACCTGCAGGAAGGGAAGGGAGCGTTGCATGTTCTGGGATGGTGTGACCATGTTCAAGAGCTCTACATGCACTTCAAGATCACAGCAAGAATGGGCTAGAATATCTACAGAGACACGAGAGGAGCTTTCATGCACGATATCTACGTCACAGGTACAAGTATGCATAAATGATAAACTCAGGGAAGATCGGCAGCCAGAAGACACCACACACAGACGCCGTCTCTCCGCTACGAGACCACGCCAGCAGCGGCAGGGTTTCTTTCTACGCTTCTTCATTTGGGAGGTTCAGCTCTGCTTCTGCTGGCGGCTCTTGCCGTAACTGGTGAAGACGAAGTTGTAGTCGTTGAAGCTGGCCAGCTGACGGTCCAGCAGACGGTAACCCTCCAGCCTCTGAGCCGAAGTGAAAACGCTG
Source organism: Carassius auratus (assembly GCF_003368295.1). Taxonomy (NCBI): domain Eukaryota; kingdom Metazoa; phylum Chordata; class Actinopteri; order Cypriniformes; family Cyprinidae; genus Carassius; species Carassius auratus. The sequence goes on along the minus strand of NC_039287.1, from coordinate 19,193,358 downwards.
CGGCATTTGGAGCTCTGTTGGGAATTAAATGAGAAGAGTGTGAATCCTCCACATCACAAGGTTTACACTGGAAGCCATTGACGGGTAAGTCAAGTGTTGAAGCTGCCAATCAGAGCAACGAAGAAACGGATTAGTTGTTGATTAGTTGTGTAACAATGTACCTGATTGACGAAAAGCGTGGTCACAAATTTCCCTGGTTTGAAGACATTCACGACTTTGCGGATTAGCTCGTCATAAGACGTCTGGGAGAGGTTGGTTTCAAAGCTGACATAGGAGAACTCCGGTTCGGGGGTGATGTGAATCGTCCAGTAAGTTCCCTAGAAAGACACCAATCTCAGTCATGCTGCAGAACAGAAAGACTTTCTCACTAAGAAACAACCAGCATTAAATGTCTCCTCACATCCGTTTTCATTCCATTCATGGAGTATCCACAAGGGTTGAACAGTGTGGCGTCGATCACTGAACCTGGAACCAGGTCACAAATTCCACTCATCTGTGAAGACAACACCGACAACACTGAAGACACGCTCACAAAAAACACTACTGCTTCAACAATGACACAGTCAGTGCTTTCTGAAATGTTAGTAGTAGTTTAAGCTGGCAGTCAGTGGTCATTTCAGAAATATAAGCACACAAACGAGACTCTAGAGCAGAAGTTTTGAGCAGGATTCGTACACGAGTGACATCATTAGCAGAAACACCGTCTTTCATGAAGAACTGGTCCATCACCGCCGGGTCGAGGTCACTCATCAGAACTTCTAGGGTCTGGTCCGCCTGCTTGTTCTCCCAAAACTCTGGCAGCTCCAGCGTGAACAGATACCTTCAGGACAGAACGGAGAACAACAACATGGAGATGGCATCTAAATCAGGCTTTTTCCCCCAAACAACAAATTAATCAAACTGTTTGATTGGAACAGCAGTATTTAATCATTTATGAGACGATTTCATAAAACAAACCACACTTATCAATGCTAAAATGTGGCCTTCCTGACAGTGAAAAAAACATTTACTAATGATCATTACTGTGCGGTCAGATGTAGATTGTAGGAAGCTCACCAGCAGTCTGAGTTCAGACGTCCCATACAGTAGGCTGCTCCATCTGCACAAAAACAAAAATACATCTAACTTTAAAATCAGACGCAGACTTACCTATTATGCAAAGTCAGGCGACCGCCTTGGGCCCCCAAAAACCCTCTAAAATGCTTTTCATATACGAGATGACCTGAGAATGGTTGGTTTTAACAGTGTTTATCACCACAGCTGTCTGCGTGTTCGAGTTGAACACTTCTCGTGTATCCTGCTTGTAGCAAATTAAAATATCATGCATCTGAAGCTAAAGGACCAGAGTAGGTGGTGACTTATCTGGCTGATGTAATCCTTAGGTGGGTAAATGTATAAATTCCATTTCATTATTTTTTTTCATTTAAATTTGTATTTAAAAATCAAAAAAAAAAAAAAAAAAAAGTTGTATTTTGAAGTTTAGAATTAGACAGTCTTTGGCACACAGGCTTACTCTGGTAACTCCTTACTGGACTTTTCTTCTCAGTACAGGCTATATGTTTTTCTCATTCTCAGTAATTTAAGTTTTTATATGAAGCACTCTCTGAAGGGTACCGACTGTCTTCAGAAAAGTTTAGGTGGCATTTTAATTTTATCTGATAAAGTAGCGTTTATGAGCAGCGCTGCTTTGTTTACAGCCGTTGCCGGGGAAACCGCTGTATTTCTGATGTTCCAGAAGCGCCTCCTGCTGGCAGAGAATCAATGTGCATTTTCAATAATCCCGTCTGCAGTTTTTGTTCAGACCAACGCGAAAATCCACCCACATAACCCCGTTTTAAGTTAATATCATAATTTATACTTCCCACTCGTATCTTTTCTTAAAAAAAATGTTTCAAGTCTCAACTGTACATCAATTGCCATTTGGTGGTCTTCAGTATTAAAAAGCCATTATAACACGCAGATGAAAAATGTAGAAGCATTGGACCAACTGTGGGGCATCATTGTGCAGCAGCAAGCATCACAACACAGAAGGAACCTCGAGGATGATCTACATAAATGTGTGCAAACATATAGGGCCCGATTCCTAAACTGTGCCTGGGGTCCTCAAATCACTAAATCAGCCCCTGCAGACAATACTAATTTATTAACATTTAATTCATAACGTATGCATAATTTTTGTAAAAAAATGTAATGGTGTGAAACCGTACTTGGAAAAATCTGGCTGAGGAACTCGACTTCCTCCTGGAAGTTGCGGTGAGGGAACTCTTGATGGGTGGGCTTCATAAAATTTTTACGAGAATAAAAGAAATTCTGAAAGGAAACAGAATGAGAAGATCACGTGACATTTTCATAACGATACTTTGTGCGGAATACAGCCAATGATTAATCTATGACATCATGTGTAAACACTAATGTGTACTCCTAAAACTGATGTGTTGTAGACAGAGCTTTTAATGTTTTTATATCTACAGCGGCTTCAGATGATGTATCATAAATCCTTCCCTGACCATGCACCTGAGTGTGTGTGTGTGTGTGTCGTACCTCGATGGCATCAAAGCCGCAGTACTCACGAGCCAGCTCCAGCAGTGGCACCAGTGCCTGCAGTAAGAGGGTGGTTCCGCATGTCTTCAAAATGAAACGTCTCTTGGAGACAAACATGCTACTCTCACTAGAGAGAGAGAGAGAGAGAGAGAGAGAGAGAATCATGTAGGAGTCAGTGGTTAACACTTTAAACCATTGCTCAGTTTCCAGTAAGAAAAATGCTTATAGAGTTAAGATGATTTAGGAACACGTTCACTTGAACTTAATTTCAATGAATGGGCTCAAAACCGTTGCATTTTTGACATTCAGAAGTGTCTCTGGTGGCTATAATATAGAGCTGAAACAACGAATCGATTTAATCGATTAAAATCGATTATTAAAATAGTTGTCAACTAATTTAGTAATCGATTCGTCGCTAAATAAATTTTATTTGCCATAAGCGGTGCATATTTCAAATCTGCGGTGACCAAAGTGTGGCAGTAATGAGCCACCGGAGGTTTTACTCAGCCAGTACAGCAGGTGAAGTAGCGAATAGCCAATAGCTGGCCTCGTTTTATGTCACGTGCTTCCCGAACAGCGTCTCTGCAGCATTCAGCGGGAAGTGGGAGTACTTTACTTTGAGCCTTCAAAATGAAGAGTAACCTGTAAACTCTGCACTACTGAACTGTTTAAGGGGCCGTTCACATATCGTGTCTTTTCCGTGCTCAAGTTCGTATTTCCTATGTAGGCGCGCAGTATGCACTCTCATAATGGAAGCGACGCGGTCGCGACACGCACGCGGTGCGATGCGCCCGTTTTTCCAGGCGCGTCCACACCGCATCCATTTATCCTTTGCTGAAATTTCCGGGTCTTCATGGAGAGGGCACGTCATGGAGAGAGCACGTCATGGTTGCTTAGCAAAGGCAGACGCCTCAGGGGCGCTTCTGCCCGAGCGCTTTGGAAAGAAGGAGAAAGCGGCGCGACTAGCGTTTTCCACGCGTTTTTAGGTGCGATATGTGAACGGCCCCTAAGAATTTTATTTGTGCAGATTCTCCAGTACAAGGTTGTTTGCAAATGTTTAGTCGTAAAAGCTGATAACATTGCTTTTTAACAGTTAACATTTAAAGCTTTACAAACATGTTATGTGATCAGTTTGTCGTTTACCAGTTCATAATTCAGACTTGCAGCCTAATTATGACTGAATGAGAGAGGTAAATGTTTGAGTATCTTTAAAATGCACTTCTTTTCTAAGTATTCACTGCTCTTTTTCACACAGCAGGTTTTTTTGTGTGTGTCCCAATTTTTTTTTCTGGACAACCTTCTGATGGATTTTACTTTAAATTGGGAGTTCCATTCAGGTTTCATGCCATTGGCACTTTTTTTTCAAAAGGATTGTTTACAATTTCACAGCATAAGCTATAAAGCTTTTTCCCAGTAAATAATAAAATACAATGCACTGCAATTTTATTCTGTTTTATCCTTATACTTCTTGAAAATATGTTCTCAAAGATTCCTTAAGCTTTGTTTGGGATGTTAAACTACTTTAGGAGCTCTAAGGACTGCCATGGTGAAAACAATATTTGAAATCTCCTTGTGAATTTTGCTAGAGTATGGGTCAGTGTTTTGATTGCAGAAGAGTTCGACAAAGGATTACTAACATAATAAAACAACTCCAGGTATATTTTTGATGAGGATATGACAATGCAAAATGGTTAAAATCTCTTCAAGATCTATGCTGAATGATAAAGACCCTTTATTAATAATTTACTTGGGGAAAAAATGGAAAAAACTAAAATATAAGTACATAAACCGATTAATCGATTAATCGTAAAAATAATCGACAGATTAATCGATTATCAAAATAATCGTTAGTTGCAGCCCTACTATAATAGTGAATAAAATGGTGCTAATTATTAGGTATTCTTCCTTGTTTGACCTTTTACTCTCAGGAACTTTAAAGCCATTTCAACAACATTTAAGAAAGTACAAATCCATCCAGCTTTTTTCTCTCCAGACAGCCCAGAATAGCTCTGAATTCCCCCTTTACTCTTAGGTTTACTCAGCACTGAATCATTAACCCCCACGACTGTGAAAGTTCATATTAATCGGATCATCTTTCGAGCATCTCTGAGCTGTAATGCTACTGTGTGCTGATCAGTTGTGAGTGTAAGGTCAGTGTGCAAACAGTACACAGGCTTTAAGCCCACTAGGTCATTTGAGCTTTTAGACCTGTAAAACAACATCAAACAATACTTGCAACTTATCTAACTTCTGAAAAGCACAATATTCACAGCGGATCTGTAAATCAGCGTGGGCTGTGTTGTTGCTGGTTTGATTACTGGCTCGGAGGACAGATGCACACACGGGTCAACAGCTCACCTGAGTATATAAGCTTCCTGCTTGTCAGTCTTTGTCACACTTATAATCAAACAATGCACATTCTCCAGGAGTTTGTCCCACTCAAATCTGAAAACGCACAGAGAGAGAATTGATTAGATCCCTTTGTTATTAGGAAACATTTTTAACACGACTCTGAATAGGGAACTTTTTATATGTGAAAAACAACTAAACACAAATTTTTTTTCCAAAAAATTTAGAATCGGTCACATTTTCTGGAAAGCATGAATAACTGATTAATTATATTAAAAAACTCTGATTGGATGGATTTCATGTTGCGTCTCTGAGATCATCGGCTGTGTTGAACTCGTGTCGTAGAGCTCAGATTTCACATTTGGATCCAGTTTATTGCAAGGAGATGGCATTCAAGACCATAAATAAAACCAGGGTTTACTTTGCAATAATGATCAGATTTTACATGATTCTCCCTATTACAACAAATGCTGGGCGATTAAAACGATAAGGTTTAATGTTCGTTATATGAACAATCGGCGCAGCGGAGCATTTATCCACTCGTCTCAGTCACACACCACTCAACATTTAATCATTACATTTAGTCATTTAGCAGACGCTTTTATCCAGAGCAACTTACAAATGTGTACAATAGAAACAATCACACCAAGGAGAGAAATACAACAGTATAATACACGTCTCAGTAAGTCTAGTGCAGAACACATGGCTGTTTTGATCTTTTTTTTTAAGAATAGAAAAGGTAAGTGCTAGTATTAGTTGGTAAAGTGCTGAAAACACAGAGCTGTGAGATCCAGTGTGAAGCGCTTGAACAAATGATTTAAAGTAGTTTAGAGCCAGATGAACCCGATCTGACGAACAAGAGAAACACTGAGCAACGTCTCGAAATAAAGGTGAGCAAAATATTTTGTTTGTTTTTTTCACTCAAACTGTGAAACTATGATTAGATTGTGTGTATCAAGGACACAGAATGCTAGCTGATATGATAAAGTGCTTGCTCATGCTGTAAGGGACGGATTTGGAAACGACTCTCTTTCTACTAGTGTTAGCGCTTTCCTGGAGTAAACTAATAGCCCTCATCATTCATTCAGAGGAACCACAGAGATCAGCTTTCAGTTCCCGCAGGACACTATAGATACATCAGAACTGTAATGTAAGGTTATCTTCTATAGGAGCTGGAAGATGACTTTAACTAACTTCAGATTATTAATACACTACACAATATTGTACCTTATAAAAATAAAGTACAAGATCCATAACATTTTATGGGGGGGGGGGGGGGGACGTTAATGTCTTGTTTTGGAAACTGCAGTGGAATCACCATGATGCTATTTGTCTAATAATATTTTATTATATAAAACTGAAGAAGTTGCTAGCAATCAATTATTACATTAATAAGATATCTAACAAGCAGTTATGATAATGCACAAATATTAGTGAGTGTTTATTATTTTAAGAAGTTTCATATCAATAATAAATCGGATTTTCTACCTCTTAGATTGTGTTTAACAAACGTCTACACCTACCCCTAAAGCAAAAATAGTAATTATTGAGGCACAGTGTGAGAAAAACTACGCTATTATTGATGTGCGCATGCGCAGTAGTTTCTGCTGTTGTCATCTAACCAGCTCTGTCCGCGCAGTGCGCACATTTAATACCCACCAATGAGCGACCGGAGCTAACGACCAAGGGCGGAACTTACGACGTGTGACGCAGCCTCGTGACTTTCACATGGAGCCTGCAGTGCAGATCAACCGCCATGACACTAACCAAAAATAGAGCGCGCTTGCAGTGCGCTCAACAGCAATTGCGAATGTTTTCGTCCGGAATGCGTTGATGTGGACAGACGCACTCCAGCACTGATGGATAAATGTGTGGTTGGTTGCAGTGGCGCCGTATCAGCTAGCTGTAGCCGCCGGCTAATCAATCCATCAGCACTCACAGCTCACCAATAACGGATTCAGACACAATCAGCGCTCGTCCAAATAAGGCGAAACACAGAGCCACGACTCGAATGACGAGTGATAATTGCAGAGCGATATTAAGAGTTGTTAACGTTGTTCATAACGACTCGGAATAGTTTAAGCAAGCAATAAATAAAGCCTCTAGAGATCGAGCTTGAGCTCGTGTCCTGACAGCTCAAATGAATGAGAGTAAAGGGGGATGGTGTCAAAAAGGCCAGAAGTGCTGCTCACGCCTCGGGTGTCAGACTCGTCCCCTCAGAACTACCAGGAGGACATTACTAACGCCACGCCACGGTTCGGACAGGTGTACAGCACGATTAAAGCGACTGATTGTCGTGAATTACTAAATCTGCCTCGTTTTAATCCAGTCCCAGCTGCGGGTCGATCGGAGTCACCCACCTGGGGATAGTGCGCAGATCCCCGGTCCCTTTGCCTTCGTCTTCTCGGGAGAACCACACCTCCAGGAGCTTCTCGGTCCCCTCGAAGAAGTGTGCACTGCTCTCTTCCATCGCGAGACAAACAGACTCCAACAACAGAAATTAAACCGTCGGGTGGAATTTCAGTTAAATGTGTTATTTGTTGGTTGTTATAATTTATTAGCTTAGTTAAAGTCCTTGAGCAGTCCAGATGTAGTTGCCTTGGTTTTTTAACCGTCTTCCCTTTTACAGAGAATACCGTGGGCAAATGTTAGCTAATATCGCCGGCCATACTGTGTAAGCGCAGAATGGCAGCCTGCGCGGAGCTTTTATAACATACCCGCTGACGTCATCCTCGTCGTTGCCAATCACGGCTAAGACGCCGCCCTCATGTCAAGCAACGATTGGCTGTAACTGTTGTCAATAAAAATTGGCGGTTGCGTAAAGGTATGAGTTCACACTGCAGTAGATCAGCTTGTTGTGCTCGGTTAGACGAATAAACATTTGTGTTTGCTATAACGCTGCGTCAGTGCACAGGGAACTGGTGCCAGTTTATTTACTAGTCTGTTGAAGAAAAAATATGGTTTGCTCGGGTATTTTACACCTTTAATTCACTGTGTTATAGTACTTTAAACGTTTTGAGGACACAAGTTATTATTGTACTTCTATTTAAATAACAGCTAATGCCAATGTATATTCCAACTGTCACAACAATTTGAAAGGGAGTGGAACGACGAAAGAACGACGTCGAACGTCCCGATTTGCGCGTTGTAGTTCACAAACGTTCTATCGTCGTTAATTCAAACCGTTGGGTTGATCGAAGCACACTACATGTCCCATAAGGCAATCTGCCACAATAAAATACGTCATCGAACACGTGACCATTAAGCGGAGCCGACCAAAATCCCAAACAAGGAAATGGTGGGGTAATAAAACGATCGGATCATTTAATTAATGCATGTAATAATTAATATTTTATTTTATTGTAAATTAAGAAATATTTATGGGTTAAAATGGACCACGACTTCAAAACGAAGCTCGCCGCCGAGAGGGAGAGAGTGGAAGATCTGTTTGAATATGAAGGTTGTAAAGTGGGTCGCGGCACATACGGGCATGTTTATAAAGCGAAGCGTAAAGACGGGTAAGACACGCGTTTGATGGACGCGTTTCACTCACTCTAATGTGTGCGTGTGTGTGCTGGATGTTCAGATGCATCAGTTGAATCGTGGCGTTATCTCAGCTCTGTGTTATTGTTTTTGTTTTCATGGACGCACTTCAAACGGTCCACCCCCAAACCAGCGTGATGCGTGTTTACCTGTTCACGTGTTTACCTGTTCATGTGTTCATGTGTGCTGGAGTCTACACAGCATGCTCACTTGTAGAGGAGTTCATATGCTTATGTTGTCAAGCAGTGTGCGTCTTCATATATTCAGTTGTACAGGAGTTCATGTGTTCATTTATGCATTTATGAGCAGGTTCCACAGACCCAATAATCTCTGATCATGAAAATGCTGTCACGCTGACATAAATACTGTAGTAACTGTGAGGTGATTGCATGCTTCAGTTACTCTCCTTCATCTGCAAGCCTCATGGGAAATGATTTCGTGGTGCACAGCTTAATGTTCATAGACTATCACAGAATTGTTATGTAATAGAATATTGAATCAATCCTATTACAGAAATCACATCAGGGGCAGGGCAGGACAGTCGTGGCCTAATGGTCAGTGTCACGTTTGTTACCCAAAGGTCACAGGTTTGAGTCTCGTGTGTGTGTGTGTGTGTGTGCACTTGGATGGGTGTGGGTCACCACCATACTCAGCTACACATCACTCACTCAGAAGTAATATGAACAAAAGAAAATGTTTTGTTCAGTGTGCATAACTGGACAGTTAATGGTCAACATTGATTTCCAGTAGTAAGGAAAGTACAGAGGAATCAGCAAAAACTATCAGCTGTTTAGTTACTCACATTCTTCAGAGTTTTCTTCTTTCGTGTTGAGTAGAAGAAAGAAGCTTATACAGGTTTTAAACAACTTGATGACAATTGTCTTTAATGTTGAAGTGAATGCAGCAGTATTTCAAATCTCCATCAACCAAGAACATGATCACAGTATCTGCCCCTTTGCTTACATTGAATGCTGGTTCACAACAGGAAGTTTAAGTTGACTTCCCTCGACTAGTAGTTCATCTTATACATTCAAGACTATGCACTCATATGTATGCACGTCTACACTGCATGTCTTTTGATTCTGTGGGACACCAGAGCTGCTGTTTAATCTGCAGATTGTTTCAGTAAGTTGAAGAAGGTCAGTTTTTGGTGTATCTCTCAAAGTTGTTTTTTTTTTTTTTTTTTTTTTTTTTCTAGTTGCATTTTTTATTTCAAAAGCATGTATAACCACTCATGGAAGAATCTTAATATAATAACCGAGACTTGTTATAGCACTTATATATCATTGCTCTTTTGTTGTTTTTTGATTGCTTCAATTGTCCTCATTTGTATCAAAGTCGCTTTAGATAAAAGCGTCTGCTAAATGATTTAATGTAAAGTTAATAAATCAGTTTATCTTCATTGCTTGTTAGCTGTCCAGGAAATGGTTAAAAGGAGCGTTTCTGAGGCCGGGGTTTTCTGTATGACACTTATTTGACACCATGACTGCCCTTTGTTTGTTTGTTTGTTTGTTTTAAGCTAGATATGTGTACATTCCAGTCTGTATTTGTGAGTTAAGACCAGTGTTTAATATTGAATTATGGCATACATTTAAAAGAGGTTCTCACTGCGTTTTCATGCAGTGAACGTGTAATGAGTTGCATTTCACTGCACTGACTTAAGCTCCGTTATTGTGCATTGAGCCGAGAAACATCCACTATAGACCTCATTCACGTAGCCTCTTCAACATTACAGAAACACTTAAACATCAGCAGGTCTATCTCTTTACTTTTTTGGGTTTAACCGCTCTAGAGGAACTTTGACATTATATTATGCGGTTTGGAAACGGCTCACTCAGATGAAAGATATGCTGGTGATGTACGTGTGTTTTATCTATTTGTTCGGATGATCAGTGCCGCTCATTGCACATTGTCAGGTTTTTTTTTTTGTGTGTGTGCATATTGCTCCAATTGGTCATGTGTAAGTTGTCTAAATGGCAATATCTGAACTGCAGGAGGAAAATAATGAGATGATACAGGAGAGTATAACAGATTTAGTTATTAGGCTTGATTGGGCCAGTGGTTAGTGCTGCAGGAGTGAAGCTTACACCAGCTGTAGGTAATGAGCTGCGCTTGATTGGACAGTGTTGCATCAGCATTTATTTAATGGTGAACATTTTATATAACGGTGTTTTTGGAGAACTGTCTATTATTCTGTTGTCAGTAGTGCTGTGATTTTAGAATCACAATTCACGCTAACGTCACAAAGCAAGCAGTTTTCAGTTCGTCAGCGAGGGGAACAGTGTGAAACCGTTGTGAGATCTGCTTGAGGAAATATGTTGCCCTCAACTCAAATTACTGATTGTTTGTTAATTAATCTGTGAAAAGTCTCAAAACAAGAGTAAATGTGACCCCCACACCTTCAGTTTATATTATATTGATACAATCTTGTGCTTAAAGAAATAAAAGTATGCTTCTAATTATTAACGTAATGCATTTTATTTGGTAACAAACACTTTAACATGTTGCTTTAACTTCTTTTTAAAGCTTTTATCGCTTGGAACTTTTTTGTTGGTTTGTTTTCTAGAAAGATGTTTGATGATAGGTTGCTAAATGCATATTTCTATCAGAAGGATGTATAAAGATGGGTAAACCGTGTAAAGCCAGAATAAAGTCTGACACAACACCATTTGTTTAACTGACCACCAGATGGGCAGACAACCACTGGTGATATTATAATAAAGTTTTATTATAATTTAGAAACAATCCAGAACCACTGCATCTGAATAATTCCATGTTGTTTATTTTTTAGAACGTTAACTCAAGAACGCTTTGCATTTTAAATGTTTCATTGTGCTTATTTTTAAATGTATAGATATTGTTTTGGAAATTATGCCAAATTGAAACATTCTGTGGTTGCCAGAATAATTTTATAAACAAATACAGAAAAACTGTAAACACATTTACGGCCAAAAACTGTAATTAACAAACAAGAACAATTCAATGTAAAGCAGTAAGTTGAACAACGCACAATGCTGTTAAACTCTGTTTTGTTCCTATAACATACTGAACTCATCATAATAATGCAGGTGGTGAAAGAGAAAGCCAGATGAAGAATCAAAGTTTATCACAAGTAGCTTTGCCTATTTAAACAAAAAATAATTTCAAATGTGGAGTGTCATGCAGGGAATTCTGGGAATATCAGATTACAGTTTTTGAGGTAACACTTTAGAATAAGGTTCCATTAGTTAATGTTAGTTAACTACTTTCGTTAACATGAACTAAGCAAGAACAATCCTTCTACAGCATTTATAAGTCTTAGTTCATGTTAATTTCAACATTTACTAATGCATTATTTAAATCAAACGTTGTGCTTGTTATCATTAGTTAATGCACTGTGAATTACCATTAACTAACAATGAATTACTGTATTTTCATTAACTAACATTAACAAAGATGAATAAATACAGTAATAAATGTATTATTCATTGTTTGTTCATGTTAATTAATACATTAACTAATGGAACCTTATTCTAAAGTGTTACCGTTTTTGACTGTAAACTAAATTATACATTGATTTTTTTTTCTAAAAACTGTACAATTAAGTCAAAGTCTGCTTTATTGTCAATTCTTCCACATGTACAGCAGATACACACAGATAACACAAAGTAGAGCATGAAAATACAGATAAATACAGATTAAAAATAATATACAACTAAAAAAAAAATGTAAAACAGTGCAGATAAAATGATTGTGGTGCAAAAGAGCTTATTCAGTCTAATTAAAGTGACAAACAGCTCAGAGAGCAGTTCTTTATTTAAACTGATTAAAGAATTAGTTAAATGAGGTAACAAGCACCTCATTAAGATTAACATGAAGATTCACAGCATTTTACTGTAAAATTACATGAAATGTGTGGTTAGACCTTTTACAGTTACTGTTAACATATTTACAGTTTTTTCCTAATGCTTTTACATATTTTACAGTTAAATTACACTTATTCTTTACAGTGTGAGACTTATCTTTCATTAATGAACTACACCTGTGTCAACTTGAGGTGGGCTTTGTACATCTACTGAAATGATCTTTTTGTCAATTGGTTTAAAATCATTGTTAGTTTGGAGAAAATGGATATTTAATATTTAGTTAATTCTAGTTGCCTGATTAGCAATAAATAAATAGCCACGAGTAGAGGAGAAATATGAACAAATATTGCTTCAGACATCAGTATTACAAGATAGAAATTGGTTCACAGGTCAGTATTTTGGTAGAATCATCAACTCTGATAAAGCCTATTTAAAAGTGTTTATATCGATTAGTTTGACATTTTGAAAGGCAAAATGTATGCATGTGTATTTTCTAAATTAATACATTTTCTTTGACTTGCTGACTGTGAACAGTGTATTGAGATTAGTTGTGATTATATTTTATTTGTGTTTGTTTTACTGCAGTAAGTAAATAACTTTTCACATCACATTGTTTGTAAATTTCGCATAGCTTGGTTATTATTTAATTCTGTAATATCAATGTCACGCCACCGTCATTTATTGTAATTAAATATTATTGCTTGCAAAATAAATTTTTGATATTAGCAAAAATGAAAGAACATGATTGTGTAAATTAATTATTGTTAATGGTAAATACTTTCATTACCTTATCATTTAAAAAATAAATAATTAATATGTTCTTATGTCTTAAATATAATATACTGAAATACAATAGATAGTTGTTTATTAGAGTTTCTCATGTTAATAGAGTTATGGGTTATTTAATATAGTAAATGTGTATTAACTGTCTGTGCGTGGATGTTTTTCCTCCCTTCAGTAATGTTGTGTTTGTGTTTCTACAGGAAGGATGAGAAGGAGTATGCACTGAAACAGATAGAAGGCACTGGTATTTCCATGTCTGCCTGCAGGGAAATCGCTGTGAGTTACTGAAAAGCAACACATTATTTTTAACTAATTTTATCTTTTGAAAAAATTTTTTTTAACTAAAAATATGTATACAGTAATTTATTAACAGAGGAATCCAGCAAGTTTGCAGCTCTGTGTTCTATAACTGCAATGAATTAATGCAACTTTAACACTGTTTCAAAAATATAATTCTTATATGGCTACTATATATATATATATATGTGTGTGTGTGTGTGTGTGTGTGTGTTATCTCGACATTAGAATGATAGAATACTTTACCCACCGCTCTGTGTGTAACTGAGATCAACTAAAGCCTTACACTTTTACTTGGTACTTGCAAAAATAGCTTTGAATCTTCCTTTAAGGTTAAGAGGGTCGTATTTAGTTTTGTCAAGGGCACTTGATTAAACTCATGATCTTTGGACTCCCCCACTTCAGAAATCCAGATTTGACCCCTGGCTGTTAAAGCTGATTTGCTCTCTGTGTGGTGGAAAGCAATGTAGGGATGAAGTAGAGTTCGATTAAGTTGACTTTGGCAGATAGTAGTTGAGTTTCCCTTTAAACTGATGCAGATACAATCTGGTGTCAGAATTTTTGGCACATTGGTAAAAATGAACAAAGAAGCCTGTGATAATAAATCTGTACTGTTTATCCTTCCTTTTTGATCTTTCATAAAAATGAAATAAATCTAACCTTTCAACAATTAAGAGAAATGAATGTGTGTGTGGGGAGGGGGGTCACATTATTAAGTAAATGTTATTATCAATTTTTGATACCCCTAGAAATTATAATCAATTATATTCAAATATATCTGAAGTGTATTCCCATTCATATTTACAATGTTTATCACACCAGGGGGAACACGAACATGAAAATTACCTTTTGCCTTACAAAAAGTATTGAATAAAAGTGTGCCATTAATTGTGGCCGGTGTGTAACAGACAATATATATAAATTATATAATTAATATATATATTAATAATAATGAGATTTCCCACTATTTTCAGTTGTTTTAATTCAATGAAAGGTTAGATTTCTGTGATTTTTATTTATTTATTTATTTAAATAAAAGATCAAAAGGATTAACAAAGCAGATTTATTTTCACAGGCTTCTTTGTTCATATTTACTAAGGGTGCCAAAAATCCTGACCACAGCTGTAAGCATAAAAATGGAAAACGTTGTTTTTCTAATTTCTGCAGCAGCCTTTAAAGACGTTCCTTGGGTCACACAAATCAGCTTTACTCTCCCACAATCACACGACAAAAGTGCATTTATTATCATATGACTGACACAAAATTAAAACTGTGTTGTCATGTTTTTCCTGAACATATTTTCTTTCTATCTGAAAGTGTGAAGCCGGCATGACTGAATTCATGATAAACTTTCATAGTTTTGTGTGTTAACTTTGTGTTAAACTAAACTTTCTGTCATTTCTTCAAAACTTGTTACAATTTATTATCTTCTTTGCCTATGTCTTCGTACCAAAAATGACTGAAATGCTTGTTAAAGACTTGTAACAGTGAGTTCTTCGAAGAGGTGTTTTGTGAATGTGGCTGGTGACTCAACCGTTCTGTTGGTTTGTAAGAATTAACTTGATGCAGTAAAATCCTGAACTTGGTTCGCAGTGGAATGCAATGAATCTGATCTACGACAAACATGCAAACATTCATTGCCTAGGGCTTGTTTGAGATGTCTGATACTATGATCACAGAGCTAGATACAGGAGTGTAGTATGAGCAGTGTAGTGAAGTGACAACAGAAGCAACTAGTCTGGTGTAACTGGAAAAATACCTTCGGTCCCAGTACAGAGACTTGTGGAACTCAACATGGGGTTAGGGTTTGGGGGCGCATTAAAACTACATGTGGGGGGATCGGTAGTGAGGAGCCTATGCATTAATGAAGCTTAACTTGTTAATATGAAGAAGAATTATGTGCTCTGACTGATTTTAAATAGTAATTTTAGCTGCCCCTGAAATGGGTCATGATGACATCACCTAAGCGGTTGAAGTAAATATGGTATAGCACTCATTCAAGGACGTGCGTTTCCTGCTTGGATGGAGCAAGAACACCTAGTGTTTAAAATGCATGGGCTCAGTTAAGTAATAAAGTTTATCCTTAAACATAATGCTGTTGAACTGCATATACAAAGCAAAATATTCACAAAAAAGCACATTAACAACACAAACGAGAGCTTGCAGTTTATCTGTCATTTATCTGTTACGAGATACAAGTGAAAGTTGTTGTTGCTATAACAAACCCTGTGCGTTTTCTTTCTGAATCCTCGTTGGCCTGTAGAAAGAAGAGTAGAACACATAAAAGCATTTAAAAATGAAAAATGAAGACGTTAAAGAATCACTCATCATGTTGAGACAGAGCCGGTTCCCAAGTCAAATCACTGAAGATGCGTCTGAAATTACTGAGGGTGTGTATCAAGTTAGTACAATAAATTGATAAATATGTGGGCAATGTTCAGATGATAATCTAATGAGATACTGGAAGCTGGAATGTTTAATGAAAAGTATAGTTAATGTAAGTAAAAAAGGGAAACTTTCAGAGTATTGAATTGTGTTGACTTTAATGAAGAACTGACTTCTTGAGTGTGTATGAAATATGTTCTCTGAGTATCCAGGTACGTGGTATGAATACATTCCCAAATATTTTACATAATCTGCATTAGGTCATCCAGGGCATCAGTTGTTGTCATATTATATCCACCTTGTTTTTCAATGCGGAAGTAAGCCATTTTCTGTGAATGTGCGAGACTTCATTATCCGCTGTAGTGGAAGAACAGGAATAATAACAAAGAGCAGTAAATGGTCAAACTATGTGCACTACAAACCAGTGTGTTCATAATTAATATAATACATTAAAATAACATGTTAAAACACACCAGTTTGCAAAGCAGCAAAACAAGCTTTTTTGTTCAGCTAAAAATAGCTAGAAGCGGATGAGACTTGAATCCGACACATTAAATACAGAAATGTCTGCACCCGCTCTCACGGGAACAATAATGAGTTTGGCAGGGAGACACCGAGATCCTGTTGATTCAGATGCATCAATCAAGAAGTGTGTCTTTATTGTGATTAAATCACAAAACTCTAACCCCTGGTTTCACAGACAAGTCTTAAGCCTAGTCCCAGACTAAAAGGTAATTCTAAGCTGTTTCAACTGAAAGAAATTTGCACTCACTGATGTTAAAATATATCAGTGCCTTTGTTTTGTTTTTTAAGCATGTTAATACAAATTACTTAACTGTCCTAATTAAACTATGGCCTAATCCTGGTTAAGTCTAAGATCCGTCTCTGAAACCAAGCCTAAGAATAATATATTAGTTATTAAATGTGCAAAACGAGTGAAACATTCATTGATGCAGACGGAGCAAGACCGATCCCAACACAGATGTGATCTAAAACACTCAAACGCTCGATAAAGAACTTTTGATAAATGGAAACTTTTGCTCGATTTTCTCAAATTTAAAATATAGAATTTTTTTTTCTGGTATTATGCTAATTTTCTGGGTCTTAAGTCATAGTTGATGCTGCTTTTTTTTTTCTTTATGGGCATAATGATACATTGAGGAAACTGAGTGGAGATTATGTAACA
The DNA here is from genome assembly GCF_003368295.1 of Carassius auratus. Lineage (NCBI taxonomy): Eukaryota > Metazoa > Chordata > Actinopteri > Cypriniformes > Cyprinidae > Carassius > Carassius auratus. Next base: position 19,176,429 of record NC_039287.1, on the reverse strand, counting down.
GTTTTGTTGTAAACATGAGGACGCAGGATAAACACTACTATTGCTAAACAGAAGACCTAATCAAGAGTAAAAGGCATTCATTTAATTGTGGATTTGTCATAATGTAATGCAGCTTAATTTGCAAAGAGACTTGTGGATTAAAGGATGGGATTCGGTGCTCGGTGAATTCATGTACAGGGCTTGATATTTTCTCCTCTGAGCTGCTCTCTGAAATGCGATGTACGTCAGCACTACTGTTGTCTTTCTCTTGGTCCGAATCAGTTTGTTCTGGAAAGACTGAATTGTGATCACAAGCCTTTTAAGGTGTGACCATATTTGAACAGACTGATCACGAAACAGGTTCAGCGGCTTCCTGTTGAAGAGCCACGGCAGTTTTACAGACCAAAGACAAACACAGCAAAACATCATCTGTATGATGGATTCTCTGTTTGCAAGAGCTTTTGATTACCTGAACATTTGAAGATGTCGAACATATATCATATGTTCTAGAATAAAGATTTGTTCATTTTCTTCAAAGTTTATACTTTTAATGGTGACTGCAATGTCACTTCTTCGCATGACAAGATTTTAAATATTAATGCACTACATTTAACTGATGCTTTTTATCCAAAGTGATATACATTTATTTATTTTTTTTACAGTATGTTTGTTCCTGGGAATCAAACCCACGTTCTTTTGCACTGCTGTAAATATATATATATATATACACTTTTTTTTTTCATTAAATGTCAACATTTCCTTTGCTTAACCATCTGTCCCTTAAGGGCAAATCTTAAAGCTACAGGCTTTTCTTCTTCTTAACATTATACCCGTGCATTAGTTCTCCCTTTTTGTGCCTATAAAGCACACATTTTTGATCTCTGTAATTTACATTTGAATTCAATCTCAAGTATTTATTAGCATTTTTCTTGCAACATGTTTATTATTTTTAATTATGATTATTAGTTACATGCAGGGCTTACAAAAAAAAAAAAAAAGTTCAATCTGTTCACTCCGAGTAGAATCAATATTTTAACATTTCTGTTCCTGTGTTCCTCTGACATTATTACCTTTCCGAAACTGGTTCGGATGGAAGAAGTGCCAGTTAATAACAATATCTTATACTTTGCCTATAAATTGCCTAATAATAATAATAATGATAATAATAATAAAATACAGCATTTTCTTTACTCAAAAAGAAAAGGAAAGAATAGAGATCTAACATTAGCCCGTTTACGTTAACAATTTCTCCATAATGGCCATTTCAAAATTTCGATACTGTTCAGAACTATAACATATGATTTCGTTTCTGTTTCTGTTTCTGATTCTGATCATGTCAAAAAAATTTAGTTTTGGTTTTCGTTCCTTGAGCCGGTTCAGAGCCCTATTATAGTTTGATAGTTCAGTTCTGCTGCAACAGTCTGAAATAACATTCTTACATTTTCTGATTGAAATGTGACCACATTGCTTAGGTGTTTAGAAGCTGTGGGATGTTATTGGTGGTTAATTTCTGACTTAAGTAAAAAATAAGAAGCCACTGTCAAGTCTTTGATATTCTGGTATTGAGATATGACTTGGTTGTGTCCTTCATTGTTATTGTTACACTCCAAAACAATGTGCCAGGTCTGAGCCTCCAACACAAGAACTATACCGAAAACTTGTTTATGCACTTTACTACAGCTCTGCATGCCAGGATTATCAAAGTATCTTAACATAGAGCTGATTCAGTAGCAGCACAATTGCTGCAGGTCTTTCCTGAGATTGAAAACACCTGCATAACAACATTGTTGTTGAGCCTGAAATGCCATGGGTGTAGAGGTCTCAGAAGGCCACATTATGAGTCACGGCACGGAGCATTATTGTTCTGCTGCTTGCAGACATGTTGTCCATTGAAAAGAGTTTTAATTGTTTAAGTCAAAGCGATTCTTTGAGAAGTGTATTGCTGATATACATGTCACGCACTGTCTGACTACCTGCCTGGACTTGTGTTGTTACCATCAAACATATCTGAATATCTGACCTCTCTGACTTTGCTGAAAAGTAAAAGCAGTATTCATGCTGTTCCAGAGCGGGGTAAAAGGTGTTGAGGATGGCTAATATCAGTTGGGAATTGTTATATGGACTTAGGTTTCTTCATTAGGACCTTTTTTAACCGAAATATTGAATTGCATGTTGTTGTTTGTTATTATATTTTCAACGTTCTCCAAACTCATCAGACACTATAGGAGAAAACTCAGAGTTGTTATCTAGGGAAATAGAGGTTGTATAAAGTAATGAATAAAAGGGGGCCAATTTGTACCGGAGAGACCCTTTATTTCATAATGATTTTTTTTTTTTTTACATTTTTGTCAAAGGGATTTGTGAGTGTGAGCAGTTGTGTATACAGTAGTAAGAAGTGAAACCTCCTTTATTTTCTATAATCTCATTCAAATGCTCTCTGTGATCAGACCAGAACTAGCAGAGAGAAGATCCTTAGACAAAAATTTTTCTTATGACGTGTTTTAATGGGTTAACTAGTCAAGTCCTATAAGCACAACCCCAAGTCAAGCACTGTCACCTCTTGGTGTATTTACAAGGTCAAAAAAGACTACTGTCAAAGGTACATGCTTCAGGCAGAGGTTTTGCTTTACTTACAAATTAATGGGGATTTTATTTAATGTACGATTAAGGAAATGTTAAAATGGGAGGGATTCTGAAGAAGTCTAAATACTAGCATGTTTGTGCCCTTAGTGTTAACACTGCAAATGTTGCCTTTTCGATTGCATGCTACATGCATTTTGATTGATTAGATTGGATGAGTTTGCGGGTTTCATTTACACTTGGCCACATAAGTATATTTATGCAGAACGGAGATAAATCCTGACTTCAGTTTGGACCACTTTCAGGATGCTGAACATCATTTGTTCGTGTATTTATTAGGGCTATCCAATTGTGACGGGATTGCTCGAGATGGAAGTTAACACCAGGTGTAAACAGGGTCAATGTTTGTGATAGAAAGTTTCACGTTTAAATGCCTTTACTTGTATGTGTATTAAAGACAATTGGAAAATGAACAGAAGAATATGTCTCTCTGTTTTTCTGCAGTTGCTGAGAGAGTTAAAACATCCAAATGTCATCGCCCTGCAGAAAGTATTTCTCTCTCACAGTGACCGCAAAGTCTGGCTCCTCTTTGACTATGCAGAGCATGACCTGTGGGTGAGTACACATGCACTCAAGCTATTATCATTTTATAATCTGTTTTTGGTGAGGTGCATCACATTTCACAACCGGAACAAACATTGCACATGTAATGTAATATTTTTTCAGAGTATTTTAAGAGACTGATATTTTCTGAAATCTAGTATTTTAAGATTTATTAACAGCTTCACCAGTGCAAACCCTCTTTGGTGCAACAGGATTTACTACGGTTTGCTCTGTTTCACACATTGTCAGTAAATCAATGCAGAACTTTCCACTCCCATCTGTGCTTTTATGTGATTGCGTTCTCACACTAATTCGCCCTGTCTAGTAAATCTGGCCCTTATTGACCTTGACATACAGGATCTGCAGGGGTCCTCTAATTGATTAATATTGTTTGTGAAAATTGATTGATGCCGCCTCATCAGTGAAAAAATGTGCAAAGTGATCAGGAGAGATGGAATATTACTGATCTTAATTTGGTCGTGCATGACCTTAGCAGCAAAACAACTAGAGGGAAAAGATTTATTATGATAATATATATCAGCTAATTTGAACACACAACTTTAATATGTTGTAGCACATCATAAAATTTCATCGAGCATCAAAGGCCAACAAGAAACCCATGCAGCTACCGAGGGGAATGGTGAAGTCTCTGCTTTACCAGATCTTAGACGGCATCCATTACCTGCATGCCAACTGGGTCTTGCACAGAGATCTGGTGAGTACAAACATAAACCTGATATGAAGCCATTGTTGCTTTGTGTGTGTGTGTGTGTGTGTGTGTGTGTGTGTTTGTCCCGTTTGTTTACATTCACTTAAGCCTTGGCTACATGAATCATAAATGTTATGTAACAGGAACAGCAGGATATTCAATGCTTTTGTATTTTGGAAGGACTGTTTCCACTGTCCTCAGAATATAACTTATATCTTATTTTCCAAAAGAGAATCAGTGATGTCAATTAGAATAGAGAAAGTCACTGCCTTAGCAGAAGTTTTACTTACTTTTTGTCACTTAAATCACTTAAATGCACTTTTTTATGTAAGTGAAATTTGCTAGATTTACTGTTATGGCACGGTGTTGTCATCAGTCTGTGAAAAAGGTACCTACACTTCAATATCATCTTGTTCTGTGTGAACATTACTTTTAAAAGTAACGTGTTACGTTATTGTGGTGGATTATCAAGTGTGCAACTGCAACTGCAACCAGAGAGCAGTCAGTCTGTTTCTTTGATGGAGACATACAGTAAACATAAAACGAAATGTTACTTTTCTGTGGAGTGTGTCTCTGGGCAGAATTTAAATCCATTTTTCAGCAATGAAATGATGAAACAAAAGGCAAAAATGTATAAATAATTATTAATAAATGTTTTGGGGGAGAGAGGTTGTCAGTAGTATTTGTCAGTGATTATTTTTATTCAAGAAAAGTAAAATGATTTGCTCATTTGAAATTGAAAACTCGCAATACAGGTGATTTATGGGCATGCAATATTATGCACTACACAGAAAAGTCTGATAAAAGTATCTTTCTACATTTTATGTCTGCATTTTGTGAGCAAAGGTGCTCTTTGGTTTATTTAAAACATTGACTACATGTTCCAACCATGTATGCAAATAGTTTAGGCAAGGAACTATTTGACAGTCAAAGTAAGAAGTAAATAAAGTTGTATTTTGACTGTATTAGGCTCTATTTTTTCAGGTGTTTTTCCGGTAACTCAGTTGTGTTTACAAACCCAATCCATCACTGGATTATCCAGTCTTATCTTAACTAAACTAAAATATGTGTGCAATGTACAGCTGATTTTAACATTTGTCAAAAGCATCAGCGCACAGACTGGGACTGATATGGATTGAATCCAGTGGAAAGTGTCACTGTGATGTAATCACCTCAATCTCTGGTGTGTCGATCAATAACATGACCCTGCATAGACAGCAAGGAAATTACCACATTGAAGGCAATGTAGGAAGAAATGTAGGAAGGACTTTGTTAAAATAATCCAGGTGACAACTTTAATTTTATGAAGCTATAATTTTTTATTTTTTTTTGTGCACAAAGAAAACAATAATAATGACTTTATTCAATATTTCCTCAAAGGTATGGGATAGGCACTAGAGATCGACCGAAATGGGTTTTTCTATAGTTGATGCCAATGTTTAGAGGTCAGAGTCAGCCGATATGTGCTGCTGATTTTTAGGGCCGATATCTTGAAGTTTTCCCCTTCATTTGCATGCTAAAATGTCACACTAATAATAAGTGGATGCACAACATTTCTAAACTTATCATCATTTATTGAGCACTGACTTGAACCATCTCTCGAATCTTAATTTTGTGCACTGCACGGTATTAAAATAAAAATATATCCAAAGTATTTATCAAGCAGAATTTTTCAAGTTTGTTGAAACATAAATGTAAACTTAAATATACATTTAAATAAAATAATTAAAATTGTATAAATAAAAATAAATTAAACTAAAAAATACTAAAAAATAATTTATAAAAAATAGATAATAGTAGTGCTGCAAACACTAGCAAACAGAAACATTTGTGTTTGGTATAAATGACACAGAACATCTAAAGTACATTCTAATTTCAAACTTATATCGCAGTCTGTTCATTATTAAACTAAAGTACAGTCAGCAAAACATATAAAAGGTTACACTTGTCAGTTTAAATAGACCGTAGTGTACCGGTCCACTCTGCTGTTATGCCAAGGACGTTTTTGCTCATGTGAAGAGGATGATCTTTTCCGTCTAGTTTACATTAAAAAAAAATTTAAAAATATTATAGTTTAACATTCAGATACATTTAGAATATGGAAATATTTGGATATGTGCAGAACAAGGCATGAGCAATAACCTCCAAATACATCAAGTCAAACCCGCGCTCGCTCGTCCTCTTAAGCCAGCCACGCATGAACTGTCACGATCTAATGCACTGTAAATGCCAGAAAAATAAAAAAATAAAAAATAGGCCTACCGGAACGCAAAAATTCTAAATCAATCATTTTGCAGAACAGGATCAAATAAAGTACTGGTCATAATACTTGCATAAAATGTTTGATGTGAATAAAGCGGTTCACTTACTGCGCAGCACAGCCACAAGCGCCACAGTGACGTTTGGGATCATTTTATTTTTAATACTGTAGTGTCATTTGAAAACATTGCAATTGCGTTTTAAAATACAACAACGTGCACCACGAAACCATTTAAAGAGGCGCATTCAGCGGTCTCCTTGACGGGAAACAGTCAACAAAGTAAAATGATCTCCAGTGTATGGCGCGCTCTCTTCATTTTATCAAATGATCATAATCACATCTATTCATTTTACAGTCCTGCTACTAGCATTTTATTCAGACTAAAACCCCTTTAATTTAATTTCCAAGTGGCTTTTGCACATAATAATAATACCGCTGCAGACACATTTTGCAGTATTAAGGTTATTAATTGATTGTTAATTTAAATGAAGATCGACCATGGAAATGAACGAATATTGACATCTCTAAATGCAAATGAGCTGGATTGAAAACTGGCTATTGTCTGCATCAAACCATGCTTCTGATCAAATGTGATTCACCATTCTGAAAAATGGTGAATCACAAAATCCATTTTTCTCAAGATAGAATTTTTTGTCTAGTAAATTGAATGTTGTATTCGAAAGGAGATACAAAGAAATTACACATTGCTGGGTGTTAGATTTTTTAGTCACTTATTTGCTTTAAAAAGTCTTTTAAAATGTCAATGACGTCATACACATTCACATTCATTAGCAGAATGCTAGCATGTCACGGGCAACAACAACTCAACCTGTAAGAAAGCGAAAGGACATAAGTACTCGTTCATCAAACTTTTGACCTATAACCCAAGTTGAACTTGCAAAACCTACAATCAGATCTGAGATTTCTCAACGGCAATTGGGTGAAAGGGACAAATTTAGCCGTCTAGCCCCATAGACTACCATTCATTTTACACTCATGGCGATTGCCCCCAGTCGAACTCTAGTGGTACTGCAACCAAAATTCGGTACAATAGGTCTTAATAGGGAGTGGGAAGGCTCTCCGTAGATGGGATCTGTTTTTGCATACCTGTGTTTACAGCGGAAGTTTGAGGTGGCTGAACAAGCGAATAACACACGTCATAACCAAACGTTATGTGATTGGCTTACGGGTAACCAATTATTTTAAACTTCAGACAAGCGCCCCCCCCCCCCCCAAGAGAAAGTAAATGCTTATCAATTATGCCTTTCCAGACTCTGTCTACGAAGCAAAGCGAAGTAGCAGAGTCTGGTATTATTACCAGGCTAGTTTTATCATAAAAAGACGTCACATTCCTTAAAGTGAATTTCAGTGTAAGATTACAGCAATTTTGAGATGGCAGTGTTGGTTGTGTAAATTACAGAAATCTTCCCATAGCACACACACCCTCATTAAGGTTTATAGAATCTCAAGCATTTCGGAATCATTTTAAGACATCATTACTTAATGATGCAACAGCCAGTCACCGACAACTGCATATAGATGCATGATGTATCTGTGTTTTTCTATCTGTTCATTCCATTTTGTGGTAATGTCTATATTAGTGGAATTAAATTAGTTTCCAAACATACAGTATTTGTAATCTTTGTAATCTTGAGAAAGCAAGACAGAAAAATTAGTCTGTGCAGTTTGGACGTTTGGAATTATTTTTGTAATAATGTTTGATGCTGCTAAAACTAAATAAAAGTTAAAATAAAAAACATGTGTCGTTATGAGTATCTTTGAAAGATAGTGTGCTTTATTAGAATTCTAAAAGGTTTTTGTTAGGTTTCATACAATTAATATTACTTATTTTCATGAAGATTTCATCTGTTTCATTTAGAAGAGCGATAGATAGATCAGCACCTGCCACAGCTTCACTGTGAAATAGAATATTTCCCTAAACAAAATGGGTGTCATGGCTATTTGGTTCATGCAGGCGTGAACAGATACAGTACTTGTCAAAATTAAATGTATTAAAATGTTTTAAGTGAATATGTTGTAACATTAAATTTATTCCTGTGATCAAAGCTGAATTTTCTGCATCATTACTCTAGTCTTTAGTGTCACAATTTTCTGCATCATTACTCTAGTCTTCAGTGTCACATGATCCTTCAGAAATCATTCTAATATGCTAATTTGCTGCTCAAGAAACATTTCTGATTATTATCAATGTTGAAAACAGTTGCACTGCTTCATATTTTTGCAGACACCATCTTATTCTGCCATTATCCTAATGTTTGGGTGTGTGTTTTAAAATAAATGAATCGTCTGGCATTTCCCTGGAAATGTGACGTCTCACCAGTAAAATGTAAGGTCTTTCTATTACAATGTTCCATGCTTCTTTATCAACAACCTCAATTATACCCCTCAGAAGATTTCATTTGTGTGCTCACTATTGACTGGACAAGCTTTGGATTGGGCCACCACCGCTTGGGAGGGGAAACGGCTGTCTTTTCCATCATTTGATTGCTTCCTGAAACATTTCCGCAAGGTGTTTGAGCATTCAGCAGGTGGAGAGGAACCTGGAGAGCAATTACTTGGGAGGATGAACCATTCACAGTTGAACTGCAGTCTGAGCTCGCCTGTCGTGACAAGGGGAGAACCCTTAAACAGTTTATTTATCTCCTCATCAGCATTGACAATCTGATGCGAGCACCGCCCTTGCAACCTTCCTGTGAACCCTCAAACAACCACATTTTCCGCCGAGTCCGTACCCATGCAGATTGGTTTCACTCACCTCACTGATTAAGAAAGAGAGAGGAGTATTCACCATCATCTTTGCCTCTACTGTGGCTTGTCCGGCCATCTGAAAGCTTCCTGCCCTACTCGTCCTACCTCTCAAGGCTTCCCTGCAGTGAGTTCCAATCTCAAATCCACAAATTGCCTAGAAGTTCCAGTAACCCTTAAATGTAATGAAATATGTACTAATACCATAGCACTGATAAATTCAGGGGCTGCAGGAAATTTTATCTACATAAAGTATGCCAATATTCATAATCTTCCTCTTCTTCCATGTGAATCACCTGTGGCAGTGGCAGCCTTAGATGGACGTCTTTTGGGCTCAGGCCAAGTCAAATTCATCACCGAGGATCATTGTCTTTAAACTGGCATACTTCATACTGAAACCATTCGTCATCGTATCTCCCCAAAATCCCATCATCCTGGGTCTGCCCTTGCTAGAGAGACACAATCCTCAGATTTCATGGACAACCAGACAAATTGTTCAGTGGTCTGATTCCTGCCAGCATAACTGTCTACTTACCACTTCATCTCATCCTTATTCATGAGCAGTCCAATCTATAGTGAACTCACCTGTTCCGAGGTTACCCCCTGAATATAACAACCTTATCAAATCTTTCAGTAAGACAAAAGCCTCACAACTGCCTCCACACTGATCCAGTGACTGTGCCATCAACATGATTCCAGGAGGAACCCCATCTAGAGGGGGTTTCCCTCACAAACCAGAATCTGAAGCAATTAAGACATACATAGAAGAGGTTCATCTAAAGGGTTCATTATACCATCCACCTCACCAGCCTCAGCAGGCTTCTTCTTCATAAAGAAAAAGGATTGAGGCCTCCGACCATGCATTGATTACCACAGTCTTCTCCTGCCTCTAGTTCCTGTAGCTCTAGAACAACTTTGCACAGCTAAATACTTCACCAAGCTCGAACTTCGCAGTGCAACCTAATTAGCATGGAAAACTGCATTCTCAACAACTTCCGGGCACTGTGAATATCTTGTTATGCCATTCGGATTGGTCAACAGTCCTTCAGTCTTCCAGGCCTTCATTAATGCTGTGTTCCGTGACATGCTTAACCTATGGATCATTGTCTACATAAAATATTTCTTAATTTATTTGGATACCCTGGACTCCTATGTGCAACATGCACAGGCAGTACTTCAGAGACTCTTTGATAATCAGCTTTGATAATCTCAAGACTGAGAAATGTGAGTTCCACCAGACAGTAACATTCTTCCTTGGTTACATAATCAGTGCAGATGGGGTAGCAATGGATGATAAAATGGTACAGTTTGTGCTCAACTGGCCTCAACCCATGACCATAAAGGAACTACAATGCTTCTTGGGCTTTGCGAATTTCTACAGACAGTTCATTAGTGACTACAGCATCATTGCATCCCCTCTCACCTCCATGATAAAAGGAAACAGACATTGTCTGCTCTGGTCTTTGTCTGCTACCATGGCATTCACCATGGACTCGTCCCATACTCGCTGAGAGACAATGTAATCCTCTCAAACTCAACCCTTGTTTCTTCTATTCTCATGAACTCAACTCTGCAGAGCAGCCCTACAGAGTTGACCTTGGTGTTGAATACCTCTTCGCTTCAGGACCCGCTCTCAGGGAGGGGGCTCTGTTACAAATCAGGCCTCTGTGGCTCTCTCCGATTGCCACTGGAGGGAATCCTCTCCTGAGTACTAATGTTCATGGACTTCATGACGTCCTATAATCCCTGTGCCTAGGATTAATTGCAAGCACAGGTGTTTCCCCTTAGCTCCCCTATTTAAACTGCTTCCGGACTCTTACCCATTGCTAAGTCTTGTATTGTCCCAGCTACTTTTCTGAGCGTTTCTTCCTGTTAGTTTGACCTCTTGTGTATGACCCTGGACTGTTTGACATCGTGTGATTCTCTGCTGCCTGCCCTTGTGACCATACTGTTGGACTCTATTCACTATTCCCTGTCTGCCGCTTGCCTCGACCCTCACTCTGTTACAGTTTGCTCTTCTAGATTGTCTCTGTTGTTACTGATGATGGTGATTGATTACTGCCTGTTTGATTCAGTTATAACTAGGGATGCACCGAAATGAAAATTCTTGGCCGAAACCGAAAACCGAAAAAGAGAAATCCAAGGCAGAAAACCGAAACCGAAACACCGAAAGAAATTATGCCAATTATTAGTACCATTGCATTTATTGCTATGACCGTGTACTAACTTTACTAAAATTAAGACATTGCAATTGCATAAATTAATATTAAAGTTTCAAAGATAATTACAATCACATAACTTATTTAAAAAAACAAAAACCATAAAAAAAACATAATTACAAATGATGCAAATATTTATTAAGCACATTGCAACAATGCACAGTATAAAATAAAATTCAAACAAATTATTTATCCCACTCATGTGTATATTTAATAATAATGTACAGGCCTATGGCCTACAGAAAGGTTTTAAAATGAACTGTTCTCTCATAAAAACAAAGTGCATTTAGGTGAAGTGCATTTGAAATTTTCTATGTAGGACTAGAAAGTGCATTACTTCTCCAGTTGGCAAGACTGTTATCACTTCTGGGGATGGGGACTTCAGACAGATAACCATCTAGCTGTTGAGCAGTTGAGCTTTTTCAAGCTTTTTTTTTCGCATCCAGCGCGGCCTGGATAATTTCTTGTGCGCGCTGCCTTATTTCCGCATCCAAGTAATGGTCTTTATAACGCTGATCAAGCACATTCGCGATGAAGTGCAGAGGATCCGAAAAGATCTCAGAGAGACGTGTACTAACAGACTCTATAAGACTGTACTTTTCTTTGTTTTTACTTCGTGGTCCATTTTAATCTCTTTGTTACTAGACGCTTTAGTGCTGCGAATAAAGGAATACGAAGAGAGAGAATGTTCTCACTGGTGTTAAGTGAATGTCGCGTGGAGCTCGTGGTCTGCGCTATGCATGTGCACGTGCAGGTCGCGGTTTCTGTTTGCGTCATCACAACATTTCGGCCGTGTTGTTTCGGTGATAAAAGTCTATCGGCCGAAAACCGAAAAGGCCATTTTCGGCCGAAAATTTTCGGTGGCCGAAATTTCGGTGCATCCCTAGTTATAACGTTATTAAAGCTGCAAATGGTGCCGCATGCCTCTGAACCTTAATTACAATATAATTTGTGGTCTTTGTGTTTCAGAAACCTGCCAATATCCTGGTCATGGGGGAAGGCCTAGAACGAGGAAGAGTCAAAATTGGTAAAATGCCATACTAACTACAGTGGATTTCAATATAATTATCAAGATTTCCTCAGTGGAAAATCTATTTTATTGAAGTTGCAAATTATTAGAGAAGAAAATCAGATTTTGAGTAATTCTGCTGAATCATTTTTTGGTCAAACGATTGTTTTTTAGGTGATAATGCCAAGGTTTAGAGAGCTTATGTGGCTGTAGGGTCAGTCAGAGCAAATGTAAAGCCATTGTCTTACATAAGATACTATTCTGGGTGAGGACTATAGGGGTTGTGAGGGCTGTGGGCACTATTTTTACCAGCCTGTGGAATTTGTTATTGTGTTTGGTTACACTGTGGCTTTCAATGTTATCTTGACTCACTTGAGTATTGGAGCCACTTCACGTAAGCAGCACAACTATTTATTTAATTTCTCATGGGTTATATGACACATGGGACAAAACATGGCCAACAATTTCCATTAAGTTTTGAAAATAGCAAAATATACACTTTTATATAGGTCAGATGCAGGGTTTCCAGGTCTGCACAACAAAACCAGCACTATCAGGTTAAGGATAAAAATATCTATAAAATTGCATAAAATCCACTCCAAAATCGCATTCCGTGGGGAGGGGGTACTTTCAGGGGGGTTCCGTCTCTGTTGAAATCGTGTTCTGGGGGTACGGGGAGTTTTGCTTCAATGAGCAGACTTAAAAATAACCACGGCAACATTCAACAGGAAAACCACAGACGTGGCAACACTGATCAAATGGTATAACACAAATATTAAATAATTTATTATTAAAATACTATTTCAATAATACAATTATTTTTACAATTATGATGCCACATCTCATGTCACTTCATGACCTCTAAAACCCACCAGTGTTTCATATTGATTAAAATGCATACCAATGGCTGTTCATTACTTTGTAGAAAGTCTTCTCTTCCGATGTTCATGAAAAACTTTATAAAAATGTATTAAAAAAAAAAAAAAATTATAGATCACCTTAAGCTGAAATTATCTAAAAACAAGTAAGTCACTGTTATCAGAGTGGAGTATTGATGGGTTTATATCTTTGTGTGTCTTAGCTGATATGGGTTTTGCCCGACTGTTTAACTCTCCACTGAAGCCTTTGGCTGATCTGGACCCAGTGGTTGTCACATTCTGGTACCGAGCACCCGAACTACTGCTCGGGGCGAGACATTACACCAAAGCAATTGGTAAGTTATGTGATATGTGCATTTCAGGCTGTCTGTCTGCATTCTTTGTTATCTGTACTAAATATTCTTTTACTTTTTAGATATTTGGGCAATAGGCTGTATCTTTGCAGAGCTGTTGACGTCAGAACCAATTTTTCATTGCCGTCAAGAGGACATAAAGACCAGCAATCCTTTCCATCACGACCAGTTAGATCGCATATTCAGTGTCATGGGCTTCCCAGCAGGTGACTAACCTTAACTTATCATATGGCCACCTGTACTCTGTATTCAGTACAGTATTCTACTCTCATTAATTCATTTGAATTCTATTTTAATTAAATATAAACATTTTTTACATCACTGGAAGACCTGAAATTTATTTTCTTTTAGAATAGAAAAACTATTTAAAGTTCTACATTTCTTTTTCTTTTAGTGCTGTTCTTGACTTGCTTCTTGCATTTCCCTTAAGTTTAAATATTCTAAAAAAATTTCACTTTCTTCTAAGCCTGATTTGTTCTGTCCTTATTTGGGTTCACTTCCCACACGTATTTGAGTTGCAAGTTTGATATATTAACTGCATATATTTAGGGGCCAAGCACCGAAGGTGCAAGGCACCTATAGTATTCATTAGCGTCATTTTTTTCTTACGCCACAAGTCTATGGCAGCCCATAAAACCGATTGCGGGTAAGTTGTATAATTTGGCACACTGATAGAGGACATTCCCATCATTAACTACAGCAAATTTGAAGTCCCTAACTCCAACTCTCTAGTGCCACCACTTGTCCAAAATTTCAATATTTTTATGCTAATATCTTTTGAACCATAAGCCAGAAAATTGAAATTCTTTTTTCCTCTGAATCCTTGGCTCATGCCAAGTTGAATGAACCCCAACATTTTCGCTATTTTCGATTGTTCGGAAAACCTACTTTTTCGAACTCGTCCTAGACGGTTAGTCCGAATTTGACGAAAATTGGCTCAGACCATCTTCAGAGAATGCTGTCTAAAAGTTATGGAATTCAAGTTGATTCGTCGAACCATTCTCGAATAACACGTGAACAAATTTGATGAAAAACACGCAAATATGCATGTGAGGCTATATCTCGGCAACGGTTTGATGTATTGAGACCAAACTTGGTGTGTTTTATAACAAGCATGACCTGAGCGTACCTGGAGTGTTTTGACGCAGTGCCACCTAGTGGTCAGGAGATATGAAAAATGTATATTTTTGCTTATAACTTCAGAATGGTTTGGCCAAAAATCACAAAACTGGTCTCTTTAGATTCGGTGGGTCATGTCGAGTCGAATGATATCCAATTTTCCCGTGTCAGCCATTTTAGGCGTAGGCCATTTTGAATTATGTTTTAAAATGCTGTATTTTTTAAACGCATTACCGTATCATTACGAAAATAATTACAAAAATATTCAGCTCCATGCCCTGAAGGTACTCAAAAACAGCGCCACCTTGTGGTCAAGTGTTATAATGAAATATCAAAAAAATGCTAATAACTTTTGAATAAATTAGACTATTGAAATGACAATGGTATCCCTATATTCTTTGTGACCTGCCGAGAACATAGAATCTAATACTTCCTGTCCACCATTTTGAATAATGTTGAAAATCTACTTTTCCGAACTCCTCCTAGACCGTTAGATATACCTAGATTTTCACCATATTTGACGTGGATCATCTTCAGACCCCACTGACCAAAAGTTATGGATTTCGTGTCGATATACGAAACGGTTCTCATTTAGCGCATCAACAAATTTGCTGGAAGGATGCCAAAATGCATTTGAGGCTGTATCTCAAGAAAGCTTCAACATATTTGCACCAAACTTTATATGTGTCATTGTCACCTCACACTGACCATGCCACATAAATTTGGTAACAGCGCCACCTATTGGTCAAGAGTAATTAACCATTAAATAACCATGAATAATTACACTTTTAAAAATGCTAATAACTTTTTATTGCATTAGCCTATTTAAATGAAACTGGGCTCAAAATATTCCCTGGCTTATGCCGATAACATAGATACCAAATATGCCAGAGTAATTGAGCCATTTTGATTTATGTTGAAAACCTACTTTTTCGAACTCCTCATCAACCGTAGGTCCGATTTTCACCAAATTCGAATCAGATGATCTTCAGACTATGCTGACACAAAGTTATGGATTTTGTGTCGATAGACAAAACCGTTTTCGCATACCACAGCGACGAATTTGAGGCACAATGACAAAATGACACTTGAGGCTGTATCTCTGGAATGCTTTGGCATATTAACACCAAACTTTGTGTGTGTTATTGAAAAGTCACACAGAGTACACCAAATTCATTTTTTTAACAGTGCCACTTATTGGTAAAACTTGATAGGCCAAGTAATTTTTTAGCCATTTTAATTACAATAATCCTAAAATTGCTGTTATTGCTCATTAATGCATTTGGTGTGATGCTCCATGCCGTGCTTAGCTCCTACATTTATATATTTATATATTATTGTTATTGTTTTGAGTCGCTTTTTTAACTTAATCACATTACTCGTTACATAATGTGAAGTCGTTAAAAAACATGTCATTGATTTGTTGAATAAATTATATTATTTTGGGGGTTTATCTGAGTGTGGGATGATTATACCACAATAATGGTGCAGCAGTTGAACACAAGAAAAGTAGCTGGCAGTATATATAGACTCTGTGCTTTCTGCCCATCCAAAAGTGCTGGAAAAGTGCAATCCCATAAATGCACCAATAGGAGAGTAAAGATCTATGGCTGATCTACTGACAATGAGCAAATTAAAGAATACAGCCACAGATAATTTTCACAATGATCAACACAATCTAACAAGAACTGCGCATATTTGCGTAAGATCACAAACAAGCAGAACCAATGATAATCAGGTGTGTGTAATCTGCTAGTTCACCCCAAAATTAAAATTAGGCCATAAATTATTCACCCTCAAGTGAATTTAGGTGTATACGACTTTCTTCTTTCAGATGAATCCAGTCAGAGTTATATATAAACATTGTCTTTGATCTTTTAAGCTGTTTAATGCCACTCAGGGGGTGTTGCAGTGCATCAGTCCAAAATAAGTTAAATATCCTTAATAAAATGTGTCTCACATGGTTCCAGGGGCTGAACAAAGCCCTTCTGTAGCAAATGGAGGCATTTTTGTAAGAAAAATAACAATATTTTCAATTCAATTCAAGTTTATTTGTATAGCGCTTTTTACAATAAAAATCGTTACAAAGCAACTTTACAGAAAATTATGTTTCTACTATATTTAGTAGTAGCTAATAGTTTGTGCACGTTTGACAGGATGTTAGAAAAAAATAAATAATAATAATAATACAAGCCGTAGTCAGCTAGACGATGAACTATCAATATTATTAATTAATAGTTATTATATGATGCAGTCACACATGTAGCAATAATAGTTAGTTCTGTTTGTTGATTCAGGGTTAGCATCATCTGAGGTCCTCTGAGGGTCAGCATCATCTCTTCTCAGGTGTTCTGGATCCAGACTGGAGCTTGTGTAAATCCTAGTTACCACGGGATGTAAATCCCGTGGCAAAACATAGAAACAAATAGAGACATCATTAGCATAGCTGCTGATCCAACAAAGTAAAATTAGTTTAACCCAAGCTAATGAATAAAAATACACATTTGATCAGATGCAACTACACTCACAATTTAAAAGATACATTATTCGTATGTTTGGCGAAAGAGATGTGTTTTTAATCCAGATTTAAACAGAGAGAGTGTGTCTGAACCCCGAACGTAATCAGGAAGGCTATTCCAGAGTTTGGGAGCCAAATGTGAGAAAGCTCTACCTCCTTTAGTGGACATTGCTATCCTAGGAACGACGAAAAGTCCGGCGTTTTGTGACCTTAGGGTGCGTGATGGAATTTTAATATAGCTTGTGCTCACTGTTGTACACGGAAGCAGTTCCGGGTGTAATACAGGGGAGAGATCAAAACAAAACAAAAGTCACTAATTTAAAGTACAAAACGAGGATTTGTAAAGAAGAATGTCAGAGGATTTCTATATAAGCCAAGAGGAGACTGTCTTTCCTTAGCTAAAGTAAGGAAACTTTGATCCTGTAAACAAATGTTGGCGCATACGCAATGCTGACCTGTATACGGCATCCGTCCGGAACTGCTTCTTTGTACAACAAGTGAGATTAAAGTGATTATTACGATTTAAATATGGATATATTTCTTACAAACAACACATCTATTCGCTACAGAAGGCATTTTTTTTTTCACATCCCAGAGCCGTGTGAGACACTTTTTTTTTTTTTTATGGATGGCCGCTTTTTAAATAACTTATTTTGGGCTGAAGCACTGAAAACACCCGCTGAGTGACATTAAACAGCTTGAAAGATCAAAGACAATTTTGAATATAACTCCGACTGGATTTGTCTGAAAGAAGAAAGTAATATACACCAAGGATGACTTGAGGCCGAGTAATTTATGGCCTAATTTTCATTTTTGGGTGAACTAAACCTTTAAGACCTGCTTTTGGAAGGGCAATCAATAGTGGCTTATAAACCAGAAAAACTGACTAGCACAAACATTAGTAAATCATATTACATTAATCATTTACTGAATTATTATTTTAAATTGTGGAAGTCGTAGCCTAATGGTTAGAGATTCGGATTTGTAATCCAAAGGTTGTGAGTTTGAGTCTCGCACCAGCAGGAATTTTAGGTGGGGTGATGTACAGCACTCTCGCCACCTTCAATACCATGACTGACTCGCTCTTGAGCAAGTCACTGAACCCTCTACTGATTCCTGGGTGCCGCAGCATAAATGGCTGCCCACTGCTCCAGGTGTGTGTGCACTTTGGACGGGTTAAATGCAGAGCACAAATTCCGAGTATAGGTCACCATACTCAGCTGTATGTCACTTCACTTTTACTGTCACTTTAAAGAAAAAAAAAAAAAAAAAACTATCCCTGCCCTTTCATGTCTTATTTGTCACTGTTTGTCTTTTGTAAATCCTGACAAGAGAGGGTTTCGCACTGGTACTAATCTGGCCATTATGTTATCTGGCCTGTTTTTTTTTTTCTTTTTTTTCTTGTTTTTCTTGAATATATACTATATATATGTATGTATGTATGTATGAGGCAGGCAGGCTCCTACGCCATATGGAAAACTATAGAATTTGATTTGAGTATTTTCCAAGTCTGAAAAAAAAAAAAAAAAACCTTTGTTAAGTTGCTTTGAATAAAAGCGTCTGCAAAATGTCTAAATCTAATCTAAATGTAAAAGAAAACAAAAAAGGGTTTGGAAATATGTTTGTGTGTTCAGACTGTGGCCCCTATTCTGTTTTTTAAATGTATCATAACAAACAGAGTAGTTTTCATGAAAAAGTGTGGAAACATATCAAACAAAATCCTATATTTTCAGCTGAACAGAATTATGAATATGTATACATAAATGTGCGTCTCTCCGTTGATTTGTTCTGAATGATACAAGCCTTATACTCACTATTCTTTTTATGTTAATCTATTAACTTTTTTTCTGTATGATTAATGCTTAGAAGTAAGTTAGGTCAAGGTGTATTTTCGCACCATTACGCACTTGAATTTAAAATTAAGAATACTCTCATTGGATCCAGGTAGGGTACTGGTTAGAGTAGGGTCAACAGTGTAATTACAGATGCAATGGCTGCACTTTATTTTATAGTACATGCTCTAAGTTGTACATACAGTATTACACAGAAACGTAGAAATTTCTGGGTTATATAAGGGATCTACATGAGTTAAGGTTAGGTTTAGTGGGCGGTTGATGGGTAGTATTTAATTATAAACCCATTATTGTAATTAATAAATACATGCACATGCAAGACTATAATAAGAGCTAACAGTGTCACCATGAACAATGTTAATCCAGATGCTTTAATTTTAAGTACAATGTAACAAATACACCCAAGAATTTAAAGGGGGGGTGAAATGCTATTTCATGCATACTGAGTTTTTTACACTGTTAAAGAGTTGGATTCCCATGCTAAACATGGACAAAGTTTCAAATATTAAGTTATACGTTTGAAGGAGTATTTCTGTTCCCAAAATACTCCTTCCGGTTTGTCACAAGTTTCAGAAAGTTTTTTTCGAGTATGGCTCTGTGTGACGTTAGATGGAGTGGAATTTCCTTATATGGGTCCTGAGGCACTTCTGCCGGAAGAGAGCGCGCTCCCGTATAGCACAGCACTTAGAGCACAACACACTTCACTGATCAGAGCGAGAGCGTCGCCAAATGTCACAAAAGAAGTGTGTTTTTGGTTGCCAGGGCAAGACAACCCTGCACAGATTACCAAAGAAAAAACAGCATTAAGGGACCAGTGGATGGAGTTTATTTTTACAGAGCATCAACGGAGTTGTGCAAGTGTTTGTGTTTGTTCCCTGCATTTCGAAGATGCTTGTTTTACAAACAAGGCCCAGTTTGACGACGGATTTGCGTATCGTTTATTTCTTAAGGATGATGCAGTCCCAACGAAAAAGGGTCACGGTCGTGTGTTGGAACTGCAGGCGGTGAGTAAAACTGCTTCAAATATCTCTGCCTCCTTGTTAGTGCGTCTGCCTCCCATGCCGGAGACCCGGGTTTGAGCCCCGCTCGGAGCGAGTCGTTGCTGCTGCTGCTCTCGTTCAGTTTCAGCCTCGGGATCTGATTCTGGATCATAAATAAACGACTGAATCTGACTGTTAGCCATGGTTTGTTTTGGATGATGTTTTTTTCCTCACGGTAATGTCACAGCTTCCAAACGCTCTCAACACAAAAGCCTACTGGCGCTCGTGATTCTTTAGCTCCGCCCACACGTCACGCCTCCAGCCGGTCGTGTTTTTCCTGGAAAAATCGGTACAGACTATCTTTCTCTTATGAATATAATAAAACTAAAGACTTTTTGGAGTTATGAAGGATGCAGTACTACTCTATAGGTACTCAAGATTAACAGGATATTGAGTGAAAACGAGCATTTCACCCCCCCTTTAATAAAATGCATAATTTTCATTGTAAGTACATAGTAGTTAGAGACACCTGACGAATGAGTCCATGTGCTATTATTAGTCCTTATTTGGACTCGTAGCCTTGTTAAATGTCACTGTGCACTATTATATCATGTTTTTGTGTAATTCCTAGATAAAGACTGGGAAGATATCCGGAAAATGCCAGAATATCCGACCCTACAGAAAGATTTCAGAAGAACCACGTGAGTCTGTTCCAGAGTAACACCAAATGTATTCTCAACAGCAAAAACAATATGAATGTTGATTTTATGTCATGGTTTATATTTTCTTCATGTGTTTTGTCTAGCTCAGTATACAGAAGAACAGCAAGACAGCTCTGTACTGTTTGAACATGGTATTATATTTTGTGTAGAGATTTAAATGTGCATGTGTTTATAATGATTTTTTTTAAATGTGTTTTACAGATATGCCAACAGCAGTCTTATCAAATATATGGAGAAACATAAAGTCAAACCAGACAGCAAAGTGTTTCTATTGGTAAGTCTATTGTACATGCGTGTATATACAATCAATTTGACTTATATTAAAGGCATACAGTACTGTGCAGACACATATGCTTCACAAAACATTAGTTTTAAGATGATTACTTATTTAAATAATTTGCTTCAGTATTGCAGTAGGAAATTTAAATTTTAGACTTTTCTCTTTCAAATATTTCAAAAATCCAAGAAGAGTCATTCTTGAATTACTTGAAGGTATATATGCTTGTTGTTTTCCTGCACTGTTTTGCAGTGTTTCTTACATAAAAAAAGTTTTTTTTTTAAATAGTTATTTCATCAATCTGTTTGTTTAATATCTGTTAGTTACACTATTGAACAGCTGTGTGTCCATACATCCGTTGCCTGATCGTGGCTTCCTGCACCTCTTTCCCACAGTAATTAATATAATCTAATCTAGCTCCAGAAATTGCTGACTATGGACCCCACCAAAAGAATCACTTCTGAGCAGTCACTGCAGGACCCATATTTCCTGGAGGACCCCTTACCTACATCTGAGTAAGACTCATTCCACACACACACACACACATTTAGATTCATGCCGAGTAATCTCAGAGGAGAAATCTTAACAATCAAAAGTATGTGGACACCCAAACACCAGACCCATATGTGCTTGTTCAACATTTAGCATTAATAGGGAGTTGATCCTCTCAAATGGCAGCTCACTGTTGAGACAAGGCTTTGGGAAGTTGCTCCAATTCAACATCATCAGTAAGCTCAGACATAGGCTGATGGAGTCTGACTTTCATTCAGTGTTCATCTAATTCATATTTAGCCGGGTTTAAGTCTGAGCTTTGATTTAGAGTTCTATACCAGACTCATTGGATCATTTTTAAGAGAAAAAAGTACCATTGTCATTCTTGGACATTGCAATTATATTTGACTTCACTGGAACTTAGCCAAACCCTTTAATTAGAAGAAGGTGTCTGCTTGCTTTTCATTCTGTAGCATACCACAAATATTTCAAATATTTCCTTCTTTTCCCTCTTTCGGACAGCTTTTATAGCAGCTAAAACATGAACCATAGTCGTTCACCTGTTATTGTATGTGAAACAATTGTAGTTCCTATAAAAACTGCTTTAATGTTTTCTTTATGTGCATGTGTGGTGCTTTTAGTGTATTTGCAGGATGTCAGATTCCCTACCCCAAACGAGAGTTTCTAAGTGAGGATGAACCAGAGGAGAAAACGGAGAAGGTAACAATGGCTGATTTAGAATTCGTTTTTTTTTTCAGATGTGGTCTTTAGCACTGACTTTTCACACCGTAATTTTGTAAAGAATGAAATCAGATCCTTTTGTTTGGAAATTGTAGTTGGTATCTGTAACAATGTATAAAAACCTTCATAGTCATGGGAAGAAGGAGGCGGCAACTGGCGGACATTTAAATAAAACTTTGATAAATAAAATAATGTGTTAAATAAACACAAAACAGCGCGACAGCCCCTTGCGGATGACTGCTGCACACAAACAAAAAACAAAAGACAAAATAAAACCCAGGCCTGGTCCTCTCTCGTCCTTCACTGTCGTAACCCCTCCTTTATCCTTCCGGATCTCCTCCGTGGAACCCAAGACCCGTGAGTGGCGCAGGTGTCGCTCATTTCCAATCACTCCACCGGCCTCGATCCGTTCCCACAGCTCTCGGCCCCGCCCCACTCGTCACAGCATCCTGCCTACATTGTTTTTTCAATTATGCCTTAAGCATCAGAGCAATGACAAGAAACAAATGAGAAGTAGACTTGACATCAGAGTTCAGTTCAGCCCTGTGAACCGTACCGTATACCTTTTAATATATCGTCCTCATAATCATCCTCTGATAGACACAGATTTCAGATGCTCCCATGTGTATATGTGTAAGTGCTTGTTGAAGAGCGTGAAGCGATGATCATTGTAGCCAATCAAGACATACCGTAATTCCTCAAATAAAAACCGGTAGTCAAATAAACGCCGGCCTCTTATAGTGGCTGGGGGCGTGGTCAACACAGACAAATAAAGGCCGATCTTAAATAAAGGCTGGGGGGAAATCTGTGCAGCAGAGCCAGATAACGAATGTACACGGCCACTGCTGGAGCGTTTCTCCATCTTGAGTCAAGAACCGGTTGCATCGGTTTATGGATCATCAGTACTCTGAACTGAGAACCGTTTCTGGCGGATGTGTCTGATTCGAGATCCGAGGAGCTGATGAATCTGCGCATGCATGATTCAGCGTGAAGCAGACTGACTCACACAGCGTCTGAACCGAACTGATTCTTTTGATGACTGATTCTGAACTGATTCTGTGCAATGTTATGATCTCTGTCCACTGGAACGCTATCGCTTTTAATTTAAAACGGGTTATTTAAAACTTATCAGACAGATGGAATTAAAAATAAAGGCCTTCCTCTAATAAAAGTCTGTTACCTTCTGCAGTTCAGGTAAATAAAGTCCCGGCTTTAATTTGAAGAATTACGGTATGTCAAGTTTACAATAGTTCAAGTTTTGAGGGAGAGTTTGACAGAGAGCTGTGCAGGCTTCAATATAATTTAATGCCTTTAATGCACCTACAGTTCTGCTTTCAAACGTAAATAGATTTTGCAGTGATGTTTTTTTTTATTTTTTTATTGTAGTTTGTCTTATGTTTAATTTTGCTTACTTTAGTTACATTGTGTACTAAGACCGACGAAAAATGTAAAGTTCTGATTCCTTGGTTATCATGGCGGAATGAGAGTATAGTTCCTAGCCATATTGGCCTAGAATTTTCATTTTCCATCGGTATTAGTACACAATGTAACTACAGAAGAGTCAAGTTTAAAAATATATATATATATATATATAAACTTTTTGTTCATTTTTGAGCGAGATGGTATTGGTCTTAACAGATTCAATGATCTATACCAAGCTAGAGCTACAGTGCTAGCGCCAGACCAGGATATTGGCCAAACGGATTCTAAAACTGTAAAACTCAAATGTTTAACTCTAGGGGAGTTGGAAAATTTGCCTAATTTAAAAAAAGGGGAGTGTTCCTTTAAGTTGCTGAGGTATATTTGTACCAATAGCCAAAAAAACATTTTATGTTTCAAAATTAATGATTTTTGTTTTATGCCAAAAATCATTAGGACATTAAGTAAATATATAGATAAAGATATTTAGCAAATTTCCTACTGTAAATATATAAAAACGAAAATTTTGATTAATAATATGCATTAAGAAGGCGATTTCATCAATATTTAGATCCCAGATTGTTAAATACAGTAGTTGTATCTCGGACAAATATTGTTCTATACTAACGTATCATACATGAGTGGAAAGCTTATTTATTCCGCTTTAAAATGGTCTAAATAATACCTACCAACCACTGAACTCATCTGAGTCACATGTGAAAAAAAAAACAGCATTCTGTCTGCTGCCTGCTGTAGGTGATTAGTTAATACATTTACATTTACATTTACATTTACATTTACATTTACATTTATTGATTTAACAGACGCTTTTATCCAAAGCGACTTACAGATGGGTTTATTAATATAGTGGGTTATAAATATACAGTCTTTTTCAAAATAATAGCAGTACAATGTGACTAACCAGAATAATCAAGGTTTTTAGTATATTTTTTATTGCTACGTGGCAAACAAGTTACCAGTAGGTTCAGTAGATTGTCAGAAAACAAACAAGACCCAGCATTCATGATATGCACGCTCTTAAGGCTGTGCAATTGGGCAATTAGTTGAAAGGGGTGTGTTCAAAAAAATAGCAGTGTCTACCTTTTGACTGTACAAACTCAAAACTATTTTGTACAAACATTTTTTTTTCTGGGATTTAGCAATCCTGTGAATCACTAAACTAATATTTAGTTGTATGACCACAGTTTTTTAAAACTGCTTGACATCTGTGTGGCATGGAGTCAACCAACTTGTGGCACCTCTCAGCTGTTATTCCACTCCATGATTCTTTAACAACATTCCACAATTCATTCACATTTCTTGGTTTTGCTTCAGAAACAGCATTTTTGATATCACCCCACAAGTTCTCAATTGGATTAAGGTCTGGAGATTGGGCTGGCCACTCCATAACATTAATTTTGTTGGTTTGGAACCAAGACTTTGCCCGTTTACTAGTGTGTTTTGGGTCATTGTCTTGTTGAAACAACCATTTCAAGGGCATGTCCTCTTCAGCATAGGGCAACATGACCTCTTCAAGTATTTTAACATATGCAAACTGATCCATGATCCCTGGTATGCGATAAATAGGCCCAACACCATAGTAGGAGAAACATGCCCATATCATGATGCTTGCACCTCCATGCTTCACTGTCTTCACTGTGTACTGTGGCTTGAATTCAGAGTTTGGGGGTCGTCTCACAAACTGCCTGTGGCCCTTGGACCCAAAAAGAACAATTTTACTCTCATCAGTCCACAAAATGTTCCTCCATTTCTCTTTAGGCCAGTTGATGTGTTCTTTGGCAAATTGTAACCTCTTCTGCACATGCCTTTTTTTTAACAGAGGGACTTTGCGGGGGATTCTTGAAAATAGATTAGCTTCACACAGACGTCTTCTAACTGTCACAGTACTTACAGGTAACTCCAGACTGTCTTTGATCATCCTGGAGGTGATCATTGGCTGAGCCTTTGCCATTCTGGTTATTCTTCTATCCATTTTGATGGTTGTCTTCCGTTTTCTTCCAAGTCTCTCTGGTTTTGCTCTCCATTTTAAGGCATTGGAGATCATTTTAGCTGAACAGCCTATCATTTTTTGCACCTCTTTATAGGTTTTCCCCTCTCTAATCAACTTTTTAATCAAAGTACGCTGTTCTTCTGAACAATGTCTTGAACGACCCATTTTCCTCAGCTTTCAAATGCATGTTCAACAAGTGTTGGCTTCATCCTTAAATAGGGGCCACCTGATTCACACCTGTTTCTTCACAAAATTGATGACCTCAGTGATTGAATGCCACACTGCTATTTTTTTGAACACACCCCTTTCAACTAATTCAACTAATTGCCCAATTGCACAGCCTTAAGAGCGTGCATATCATGAATGCTGGGTCTCATTTGTTTTCTGAGAATCTACTGAACCTACTGGTAACTTGTTTGCCACGTAGCAATAAAAAATATATGAAAAACCTTGATTATTCTGGTTAGTCACATTGTACTGCTATTATTTTGAACAAGACTGTAAGTAGTTTTAATGCTCACTTTAGGAAAGTTGTAGGTCTGAACACTGCAGTGGACATTGTGACCTTGAGCAATTCACTTTGGTGCTCCAGGGAGATTGTCCCTGTAAAGAGTACTGCAAACTACTTGATAAATGCATCTGTTAAAATTACTGTTTTCTTATCGTCTCTACTGATAATTCTAATGTTACTCATTCCAGTGGAACTAAGAAGGAAGCAGAGTGTAGGTGTAGGAAAGAGGGAGCAGCAGAGCAACAGCTCAGATAGCAGTGTTGTTAAGCTGTTCACTTGGGCATTGAAGGATGAAATGTATCCAGGCAAAAGGCAAACAAATGCAAATAAACAAACACACACACACCATAAAATAACCATCTCCTGTCTGCAATGCTGGAGTGAGCCAATATTTACTTTGACATTTAGTGGTTTTGCCCACACCATGCAATTGCTGCTTTTCTGAGAAGCACAATTTCAAGATGGCTGTAAGTGTATTTGAAGGAATGAGGCTTGCATCCATTAATGCAAAGACCTGCAGACCCGATTGGGTTCCTACCACACAAAAAGCCTGGTTTACAAAAGGGTTTTTGTACAAAAACTTGAAAGCACACAAAAAGCTGATCTAATAATACTAATAATTCTACTTAAGATTGCATACTTTATTCCCTTGTGTCATTTTAGTTGGGTTTTGGTGTAATTTGGGACATTTCCCCATTTATACACAAAACACAAGAATCTGTACGAAATAATTTTATGCTAGTAATTGTTTTGTTCAAATCTATATTTAATTTAAAAAAATGTTTTGACTGCTTTGACTGTCTCATACTATTGCAGCTCAGCATGTCAACAGGGATTGTAGGAGGTTTTTACAAATATTCCTAGCCTACACAGGACTCTTGGATATTTTACAGCAACTGATTCAGTTAGATTTTAAGGTCAGAAATATGCCTTTTTTTAATTAGTGGTTGATTGATATAGATTTTTTTGTCTTCAAGATGAATTATATATAATACCACACTATTTTATTTAAAGTTAGTTAATGAAGCATTCACAATTTCATAAATGTAGATTTATTTTACATAATATTTACTACAATAAAATCATTTTAGAAAAAATCCATTTAATAAAAAATAAATGAATGGTGCAAGAATTTGATTTATTCTTTAGATAACAACTTAAAATTCTGTAATTATAGTATATTTCTTTCTTCCCATAATCAAACAGAGTACATGCGTTTTATGCAGGCTACACTGTATGGTCTTAAAAGTTATCAGAACGCAAAATATAGATGTTAAAGTAGTTGGCCAACCAAAATTAGCTTTTGCTGCCTCGGCTGCAAAGTGCATTTGTAGCTTTTGACCACTGAGTGGCGCTTTAACCACAAGTTATCAAGCAAGCGCATCAAAGCACATTTCCGCAAATATCCGTCAGCTTTGCCTCACTGATGTGTTATATTTGACAGCTGACCTCGGGTATTTAACATATTGAATATTCACAGATGAAAGTTATGTGCAAGCTGGATAAATGTCAAGCCTATGAGCCTTTGCTTAAATTTTCTCTAAGGTACACAGTATTACAAAATATTTTAGATTTGAAACATTTAGTAGGTGTGCAGTATTATTTATATAATATGAAATATATGTTATACTATCCTAAAGAAATGGTGGTTTACTTTGCATCAGAACACACAGAAGTGGTGTGCACATCACATGAACCCAAATTTGGGCCAGGTGCAAGACAACTGGATATGCAATCAATAAATACAAAAATGCAGTCTGCACACTGAAAAATACTGCTCCATACAAAAGTGTATTTAATTATTTACAAGGCAACGTTTCGACCCTCAGGTCTTCATCAGGCACAATCTCAATAAGTGAGGAACACCTTTAAATACATAACAGGTGCTCACCTTAATTAGACTTCCTCACTTAGAAGTCATGTGACAGAAACAAATCATGTGACAGAAACAAATCATATGACAAACACTCAAAAAACAACATCAAATAACTTGAAAATCATATAACAAACACTCAAAATGCAGCATCAAATAACTTGAAAAAGACAAACATATGAAAATATTTATAGAAATGGCTTGATATCAAAATCCTCATTCAACCCTAATGGTGACAAAGTATTTAGAGAATAAATCCAAAAACATTCTCTCTGTAATAATTTCTTCTCATAGTCTCCAACTCTTGATGGTTTGGTTACCTTTTCTATACCGATGTACTTTAACACACTGACATTATGACCCATTTGCCTAAAACGAGACGCAATGGGACTGCGCATATCACCGGTCCTAATGTTGCTGCGATGTTCACAAATACGAATACGTAATTGTCTGGATGTTTTACCCACGTAGGCAAGACCACACGGGCAGCGAATTAAATAAATAACATGGGTTGAAGCACATGTGATAGTGCCTCGTATCGGAATGTCGCGACCAGTGCGTGGATGACTAAAAGAATTACATTTGTGTGTGAAAGCGCACTGAGCACAATTGCCACACCTGTAGTTACCTGGAGGAAGAGATGGAATACCTTTCATGCGTGCAGGATATTCAGATTTTACCAACCAATCACGGAGGTTATTTTGACGTTTAAAAACTAATTTAGGACTGTTTTTAAAAACGCCAGACAAACTAGGATCACTAGAAATAATATGCCAGTGTTTTTTTAAAATTCTACGAAACTCCGCACCCAAAGATGAGTACTTCGTTGTGCAAATGGGAGCATTGAAGTCCTGCGTTTTGTTGTTACTTTTGTTTTGTAAACACTGCATTTGAGATGTATCATTCAACTTCTGTTTGGCATTTTCTATCCATTCCATACGGTAACCACGATTCAGAAATCTTTTAGTTAACTGATTAGATTGGTAAGTGTAAGATTCATCCGTGCTGCACACTCTACGCACACGTTTAAACTGACTGATAGGCAAACTCTTAACTAAAGGTCTAGGATGGAAACTATCCCCTCTCAAAATGGTATTTCGATCCGTAGGTTTACGATATAGATCGGTATGAAGTTTGCCGTCACATTTGTATACTCTAACATCAAGAAAACTGATGCTAACAGAGTCATATTCCATAGTAAAATTCACATGCTCATTCCTTGAATTAAGATAATTTAGAAATAACATCATCTCTGCAGGTGTAGCCTTGGTAATCATAAAAATGTCATCAATATACCGTTTGTAGAACAAAATCTTAGGAAAAAAGAAATTTGACTCATTCAAAATAAAATCATTTTCAAAAATTCCCATATACAAGCAAGCATAGTTTGGTGCCATTTTACTACCCATTGCAGTACCTTTGATTTGTAAATAAAAATCGTCCTGAAAACGAAAAAAGTTCTTTCAGTAAGACTACCAATGCCACTCACTATTGGACGGCCTTTTAAAGGGGTGTCTAATCCTTTGTGAACCTTAGGCAGAGTATATATAATGGGTATTATTGGAAAGTCTACCTTAAGGAAATTATATTCATTTTTGCTAAACTCCCCATTCTCAAAATGGGATAACAACTTGGAGTCAATGCAGGTTTTAAATTTATTGGTAGGATCAGCAGGTAAAGATTGATAAAAAGTATGGTCATTCAATTGTCTACGAATCTCTTGTTCATAATCCGAAGCACTTTGAAGTACAATCGCGCCACCCTTATCTGCAGGACGCACTATCACCGTATTATCTTTGCCAAGATCAAGTAAAGCATCCCTCTCCTTTTTCGACAAGTTGTTGTAAACCTTATACTGCCTTTTGTTCTTAAGAGCAGTCTTTACATCACATTCCACAAGTCTACAATAGGTATCAAGGGATGAATTCCTATTCTTAGGTGGAATAAAAGTAGACTTTCTTTTAAAAGGGAGACGAGTGGTGGACTGTTCAATAGTGATGCTGTCCTGTGTGGTAGCAGGTGATACTTCGTTAGAAGGAAGCGACTGTTCATTCGTGCCAAAGAATTACTTTGCATCAGAGCATTAAAAGTGCATATTCTAGGTTCCCCGAGAGATGCTTAGCACTTGTTGGCCCTTTTGCCTTCTGTCTGCGGTCCAGCTCACCCCTAAACCATCTGGATTGGGTTCAGGTCCGGTGACTGTGGAGGCCAGGTCATCTGGCGCAGCACCCCATCACTCTCCTTCTTGCTCAAATAGACCTTGATGCCTTCAGTGTGACTCTACATTTTCATACATTTTCACTAGTAACAATTACATTTTTGATATCAAGAATTAGCATTTCAACTAGTAACAACTAAATTGTTGATATCAAGAATTCACATTTTTACTAGTAAAAAAGTAATTATTGATATCAACAAAGGCAGTTGATATCTGAAATTGTCCTTGCAACTAGTGAAAATAGAATAACTGATATCTGAAATAACATTTTAACTAGTAAAAATACTTTTACAGATATGTAGAAATGCCATATTTACAAGTAAGAATAGCTATGGTAATGAGATCATGAATATTAATGAGACTTTCGACACTCCTCCTTTTTCATCATTGGCCAAAGATGGCAGAAGAACATCCATGTGCAGAAACGGCTCCTCTTTTATTTATTTGCTTTGTCAGTGAAACTTGAAAATTATATATTATAGCTGGATTCATTTTTTTTTTATTTTTGTTAATTGTAAAAAATAAATAAATAAAATTTATGCTGTTTTTTTTTTATTGGCCACCAAGTCCTTCGGATAATTAAAGGAAAAGTCAACAAGGCATTAATTTAGTTCAAAAAATAACTTAATATCACTTTTTCAGGTGTTTATTTTTGGTTTTATTACACTTTCTTCTAATACATAAAAGAAAAAAATACAACTAAAATAAAAAAATACAGATAATAATGCATCATACAACTCCAGGAATTTTTTTTTTATTATTATTTTTTTTTTTGGAATATCGTTGGCTACATGAATGAGTCGTGTCCTAATAGGAATTATTTTTATATAACATGTTGTCCGGTTCTTGAAGCATCGGTGGACAAGAGGAATGGTAAATAAATGTACACTGTTATACAAGCTGTATACTTACTAATTTACAATGTAGGAAAGAGTCATTTCTTCAGTTTCGTCATATGAAATGGTAAAACAAAATATAGCCAAAAAGGTGAAGAGTCCAACGGTTGGCATAAGCAGTAATTTAGGATCATACAAACAAAGAAGGACTTTTTTTTCAGTTTTCCACAATGTTTACAGGTAATCCAGTATCACTTTAAAGTGGAAGCAATGCACAGACCCGATTAAACATGGTACAATTCACAATGACGGTGAGAAAAAAAAATGTTTTTTAAAAGAATCGTTCTGAATAAGTCAAACATGACAAACAGCTGAAAACCATAATAAATACAAAAACAACTGTATAAATAAAAGCAGAAAAAGATTAGAAACATGCACATCAGCACCACACTCTATTTAGCATACCGCCTGCAATTGTCTATTGGGTGAACTAGAATGGTAACGTATTCCTAGTACACAGATTCCACATATTTCACATAGCCATATCTCTTTAAATTGCTTTCGATATATACTAAAAAGAGTGTCTTAAATAAGTCTTAAATAATATAACGTCGTCAGTCTGGTTGCTATTCTAATTGATATATTTCTAATGTATGCAATGCACACTGATGCTATTTAATTTGAAATTAAATGGCATCCAAAGGGTATCTTTCCAGAGCTACCAGTGACCAGTATGAGAGAGTGAAAGTGATAATAACAAATTTAACACACTTGCTCGCCATTCACACCTGAGACCTTGAAACACTAATGAGTCACATGACACCAGGGAGAGAAAATCGCTAATGGGCCCAATTTGAACATTTTCACTTAGGGATGTACTCACTTTAGTGGCCAGCGCTTTAGACATTAATGTGTATGTGTTGAGTTATTTTGGGGGACAGTAAATTTACACTGTTATACAAGCTGTACACTCACTACTTTACATTGTAGCAAAGTGTCATTTCTTCAGTGTTATCACATGAAAAGGTATAATAAAACGTTCTGATATCCTAGTGATTACTGATATCAAAAATAAAGGTCTTTACTATTAAGAATTGTATTTCTGATATGTGAAATCAGAATTTCAACTAGTAAGAAAGCAATTCTTGATATCAACAATTAAATTTGAATGAAAGCCTATGGTGACATTTAACTAGTGAAAATACAATTACAGATATCAAGAATTAACATTGTTACTAGTGGAAATTGAATTGTTGATATCAAGAATACATATCCTTCAAATGAATAAAAGTTAATTCGGCTTGCCATAGATATGTGCATTTAGAATTGTAACTAGTAACAAATGCATTTTGATATCTGTAACATTTAACATTTAAACATATTAATTTTTGATATCAATAATTGAATTCTTGATATCAACAATTACATTTACACTAGTAACGACAATGACAACAATGACGTCATCAGTCGTAGAAATAAGTTTATCATATCAAAAATGAAATTACAACTAGTAATACACATAATTCTTGATATCAGTAACTTAATTCTTACATGTTAAAATTGCATTTTCACTAGTAAAAATTCTAATTTAAAATATAATTAATTCCTTTTTGGATATGTGCATATAAATGAACTCCTTTTTGGATATGTGCATAATTAAATGACAAGTGCAACCCTTTATGAATGTTTATGGTGGATAGACGACAAGGTAAAGAGTCCAACGCTTCTGTAGAATATTTGTAATAATTATTTTGTTTAAATTTTGGCACAGGCTATTTAACTCCACCTACCAATGTCTGGTAGTGTTAAACAATAATATAAAAAGACCTGAGTATTATGTTGTATTCTGTGGTGCAGATGACAGAGCACAAAGCAGATGTTTTTTTTTTGACGCGACAGACCCGGGTTCGATTCTGCCTTCTGCCGAGCTCTATCTTCACCCTTTTCACGTCCTGTATCACATCGGAAAGGCATATATTTTCTATAAAACTCGATAATGAAATTATCGAAAAAGTTAAAAATAATGTGGATATTGTATAAGGTTAGGGATAGTTTAGGGGCGGCATCCATTTATTAATTTTTAAATAAGATTATAATGTACACTCAATATGTTATTATTGCAGCCTATACTGTTTTATAATGTGGCCTACTATAATAATGAGGTGCACATATTGGTCACTACTTGCACTAAGTAGCACCAACAGCATAAAACTACTATTACTGTAAGAAAATACTCATATTATTAAATAGTGTAAATACAATCTATTGCTAATAAAATATGCTATTTTCACTTAGTGTAAATATAATTAATTTTATTCAAATAGCCCCTGCCAAAATCTAATTCTAAACTATAAGCCAATTTCAAGTGGAAGATTAAGGCTGTGATATTAAGTTTATCCACTAGAGAGAGCCAGATTATAAGGATTTATTTAATTGAAAATAAATGCAATACATGTGTATAACCGTAGTGTAGAGACAGTAGTTTAATATTATTAGTGTGCATAGAAATATGTGAAATGCTTGGAGATCATTTACCCCTATAAAACAAACTTGATTAAATATACAGTATCTCACAGAACTGTTATATAAAAATTATTCCTATTAGGACACGACTCATTCATGTAGCCAACAATATTCCAAAAAATAATAATAATAATAATAATAAAGTCCTGTAAAATGTTTGTATGATGCATTATTACCTGTTATATTTTTCCTTTTGGTTGTTTTTTTTTTTATTTGATGTAGGCTATTAGAAGAAAGTGTAATAAAACCAAAATTAAAACCCTGAACAAACGACATGAAGTTATTTTTAAAACAAAATGAATGCCTTATTCATTTTTCCTTTTAATTATCCAAAGGACTTGGTGGCCAAAAAAAAAAAAAAAAAGAAACAGCATCGATTAACTTTTTTACAATTAACAAAAAAATTAAAAAATGTATCCAGCCATAATATAATTTTCAAGTTTCAACGACAAAACAAATAAATAAAGGAGGAGTCGTTTCTGCACATGGAGGTTCCTCTGCCATCTTTGGCCAATGCTGACTCTAGAACCAGGGGTGTCAGAAAATCTCATTAATATTCATGATCTCCTTTATTTTTTATATCAGTAATCACGTGGCTACTAGTACAGATGTCGATTCTTGATATCAACAATTTAACTGTTGATATCAACAATTTAATTGTCACTAGTAACACTGTTAATTCTTGATATCAACAATTCGATTTTCAGTTGATTCTTGATATCAGGAATTGTATTTTCACTAGTTAAATGTCACCATAGGCTTCCATTCAAATTTAATTGTTGATATTAATAATTGCTTTCTTACTAGTTGAAATTCTGATTTGTTCCCATTTTCTCTCCCACTCATTTGTTTCCATTGTTACTCATATTGTTCTTACCTGTTCTGATTCTGTTAATCATCTATTTAAGCCCTCAGTTTTAGTTCGTTCCATGTCTGGTATTGTTTGTATGTTTCAGTTGTTATTATTTTGTTTCTCCTAAATATTTTTTAGTTTGTTGTTGTTAGTTTGTTCTCCTGCATTGTGTGCTTGATCCTGCCCAGCACGTCACAGATACATGCAAGTCACAATACCTTTTTATCATCTCTCTCTCTCTCTCTCTCTCTCTCAATGTATAGTTAATCCTGAAGTTAAGCGATCTTGAGACAATTCACTTAAACCAATCCTTTCTCACTCCATATATGCTGGCACAGGACAATAACTAAAGCCTCTTTCACACAGAAATTCTGGAAAATACACGGATAATGTGTCCCGGGATTTTTCCCCAGGATCGTTTGATTGTGGTTCATTCACACTGCCATTGATTTTCTGGAATCTGTGTGTGTGTGTTCAAACCTTCACACACATTCTGTAAAGACACGTGACATTACAACATGTAATGTAACGCATTCTGTTTCACCTAACCTGGCAAATGATCGAAGTCGTGGCCTAATGGTTAGAGAGTTGGACTCCCAATCGAAAGGTTGTGAGTTTGAGTCCCGGGCTGGCAGGAATTGTGGGTGGGGGGAGTGCAAGTACAGTTCTCTTTCCACCTTCAATACCACGACTGAGGTGTCCTTGAGCAAGGCATTGAACCCCCAACTGCTCCCCGGGCGCCGCAGCATAAATGGCTGCCCACTGCTCCGGGTGTGTGTTCACAGTGTGTGTGTGTGTTCACTGCTCTGTGTGTGTGCACTTCGGATGGGTTAAATGCAGAGCACAAATTCTGAGTATGGTGAAAATCATTATATTCACCAATATATTGCACAATAAAACCGTTATCTTTGAATACTTTGTGTGTTCTGCCACTGTATTCTTCTTGTATAATGTGGTCTTAAAACAGTTTTACTGTATTGTAAAATAATAAAATCATGAAATTAGTAATGCCCGTGGAAGTGGCTATTAAGCTTTCATTGCTTAAAAAATAAAGATGGCATTTAAAGCACAGTGTTGTTTTTTATTGTCTTTAGAATCAGACGCAGCAGCATCAGCAGACAGCTGCACAGACGCAGACACAAATGCAGACACAACAGGCTCCAACACAGCAGAGCTCAGCGCAGACAAATGGCACATCAGGCACTGCAGGGGCCAACACGGGCACCTCCATACAGCATGGACAGGAACAGGGGCCACCCAACAAAAAACCTCGCACCTCAGGAACCAGTGTTCTTCAAACAGACTACCAGGTTAGAGAAGCACCTCAAGGGGACATTCCTTGTTCATATTCATTGGATTCATTCAAAATACCTTATTTATTAATTCATGATAACTGATTGATTTATTTGAATTTACAAAAAAATGGCATGTTAAACAAACCTAACATTTTACCATCCTTCAGAAATCATTCTTATATACTGATTTGATGCTCAAAACACGTTTCTTATAGTCAATGTTGAAAATCATTGTGCTACATATTTTTGTGGAAAGATAATTCTATGAGGAATAGAAAGTTCAAAACAAGAATTTATTTTAAATTTAAATATTTTCTAAAAGTATAAATGTGTTTTGAATCAATGTGTCCTTGCTTAATAAAAGTATTAATTTCTTTAAAAAAAAAAAAAAAAAAAACAATTTCCCCAAACTTTTGATCATGGGTTTACATGTCGTCACTGAGTTTTTACAAAACAGACGTATATAAAGAAACATATCCCACATATACCTTTCATCATTGACCAATGTGTTTAGGTTAACCTCACGAGTTGTTTAGTTTAAATCAAGTTCACACACAATAGAGCCTAAAGGTTTGTTATATATAGTTAATACCAGTGATAAGATAACTGATAAGCAGTTTAACTGCGTATGGAAATGCAAATTTTGACCTTTTTTTTTTTACTGTACCCATTGTTTATGGACTAGTGAATTTAGGAATGGGCCATTGTGGACAAATGAGCATCCTGTCTTTATCAGATGGACTCGATGCTTTAAAGATTAAAGTAAGGCTTGCAAAATAATACTCTAGAAAACTCAGAATTTCGAAAAATGTTCACTGCAAGCTGAGATAAAATGTGCCACGGCAATGGCAGAACTGGGCCACAAGATAAAAACGCTTTGCTCTGTATCCCTCAGGAATACAAACTAATGCGAGCGGAGCCTAGACATTGTGACTCATTACATTGAGCTGTATCACTGAACAATGAGACAATAACGCAAAACCAGAATATGCCCACGAGTGTTAGAATCCAAAAATGGAGGCACACATTCTATTGGGGCAGCTCGACTCAATACATTACTATCTGCAGGATCTGATAGTCCTAAAAATTATCTCTGAAATGGCACTGAAAGTGCTTGAGCTCGCAACAGAAGCTTTCAAAAGGTTTATACCCTTCTTAAAATTGTCTGCAAGCTCGAGCTGTGAACCCTGCAATCCTAATCCTAGTGCCTCGGCAGCAGCGTTACCTGAATCACGAGATGCAGATGCTTGTCCCTCATCTTTTGAGAAGCGGGACGAACACAAATGGAACATTCTCATTGGAAACTCTCAGACAAGCTCAGCCCTTGTGCACCAAACCCGCAAGCTCCTAACCAAGACACATGACAGTTTCAACATTTTTACTTTCCCCATTAAGTCCCATGCAGTGCTACTAAAAGTATTATTAAGTTTTATAAGTATGCACTAATAAATTACTTCTACTTATTCCAAATTACTTTATAAACTGTAGTTGCATTAATAGACTATACAATTGAGTTCTTCATTCATTGTCACTTTAATTAACAAATGTTTTATTGTTCAATTAGCTCATATGTAAAGTGCCACAAATGCCAATATATATATATATATATATATATATATATGTGTGTGTGTGTGTGTGTGTGTGTGTGTGTGTGTGTTTGTCCTTAAAGGGGGGGGGTGAAATGCTATTTCATGCATACTGAGTTTTTTACACTGTTAAAGAGTTTGATTCCCATGCTTAACGTGGACAAAGTTTCAAAAATTAAGTTGTACGTTTGAAGGAGTATTTTTGTTCCCAAAATACTCCTTCCGGTTTGTCACAAGTTTCGGAAAGTTTTTTTCGAGTATGGCTCTGTGTGACGTTAGATGGAGCGGAATTTCCTTATATGGGTCCTAGGGCACTTCTGCCGGAAGAGCGTGCGCTCCCGTATAGCAGAGCACTGAGAGCACAACAGACTTCACTGATCAGAGCGAGAGCGTCGCGAAATGTCACAAAAGGAGTGTGTTTTTGGTTGCCAGGGCAAGACAACCCTGCACAGATTACCAAAAGAAAACAGCATTAAGGGACCAGTGGATGGAGTTTATTTTTACAGAGCATCAACGGAGCTGTGCAAGTGTTTGTGTTTGTTCCCTGCGTTTCGAAGATGCTTGTTTTACTAACAAGGCCCAGTTTGACGAAGGATTTGCGTATCGTTTATTTCTTAAGGATGATGCAGTGCCAACGAAAAAGGTTCATGATCGCAGGCGGTGAGTAAAACTGCTTCAAATATCTCTGCCTCCTTGTTAGTGCGTCCGCCTCCCATGCCGGAGACACGGGTTTGAGCCCCGCTCGGAGCGAGTCGTTGCTGCTGCTGCTCTCGTTCAGTTTCAGCCTCTGGATCTGATTCTGGATCATAAATAAACGTCTGAATCTGACTGTAAATCATGGTTTGTTTTGGATGATGTTTTTTTCCTCACGGTAATGTCACAGCTTCCAAACGCTCTCAACGCAAAAGCCTACTGGCGCTCGTGATTCTTTAGCTCCGCCCACACGTCACGCCTCCAGCCGGTCGTGTTTTTCCTGGAAAAATCGGTACAGACTATATTTCTCTTATGAATATAATAAAACTAAAGACTTTTTGGAGTTATGAAGGATGCAGTACTACTCTATAGGTACTCAAGATTAACAGGATATTGAGTGAAAACGAGCATTTCACCCCCCCTTTAATGTATTTGTAAACATTTTAAGGGACAGTGAATATGAATGCAGTTATTGTTCAATAAAGTTGAAGCACTTTTAAAACACAATTACTGACATTTTCCCTTTTTCAATGACCTAATTTAAAGTGAGAGCTATTCACTTCTTATTACCAAATAACAATTTCTTTACTATGAGCTAATTAAATATAAAAAAATGTGTTAATTACAGTGACAATGTATTATCTACAGTTTATCAGCTATGAATTAACTATGAATATAAATTAATATTTTGTTAATGATTTGTGTGTACACTGCTTGAGTGCAAAATGCTTAATTTTGTAATAATAATAAATAAAAATTACACCTTTTTTCTCCTTTCTTCATTGCAGCACTCCAGCTCACGGCTTGGATACCAGAGCAACGTTCAAGGCTCCACCCAGTCGCAAAGCACTATGGGATACTCGTCCTCATCTCAGCACTCTCATCAGTCTCATCGATACTGAGACTCAAAAACATACATAAGCACTTAAAATAAATATTAACCACAAGCATAAAACCAGGCAAGTCAGTGTTGTCATTCAAATAAATTTCTGGGTCGGTCCTGTAATATTGCCCCAATATAAACATAGAATCCAAGTTTATTACCTTACAAAGCCTCCTGCCATCCCACAATTCTCAGAAAATGCTACTCCAACCAAAGCACAACTTTACAATCTCTTTCTTTCAATCAGAGCTCCTCTGAAGAACAGGAGCCAAAATCATCAATCAAAATGTTGTTTTCCTCAAACTCTCAACAGTTTTTCAATACATTAAAACATCCACCAGCTCCAAAATCAACAATACCTAAAGGTCTGCTGTCTGTTTAGCATCTTACTCTAGCTTACTCATTTTTATTTCGACAACTGTTAGACCAAAACTGTCTCAAAATGATCAGCCAAATGCTGTTCAGGTCATAGCTACAGATAGAAGTGACATGAGGATTGTTACAATGGCTCATAAAGCTGTTTCCCACTGACTGACACCAAAAATATTTCATTTCATCATAGCTACCAAATCTCACCCTCTTCCAGTTTTCCAGTGACAAGTAACTGATGCATGACGTGACACAGATGTGATGTACAGTCATGAGGAAAAGGATTTTGGACCAGTGAGTTGTGAGGTTGCATTGATAGGACACAAGGTTCCAGTTCATGGAATAATTATGGATATGTGCAATGCTGTATCTGTCCTTTTGGGCCTACAACTGAAAATTGACTAGTGGGACAGCAGACTAATGCAGTAACAGTAAAACAATCCAAAATTGTACATCACTGATTGCACCTAAACCCTTTCTGAGATTCACCTTATGCCAACCCTGAAGCAGAGCAAATAGAAACATCTACGGTATATAAGCAACTATACATAGGAACCGAAATCCGCTCTTATCTTTTTCCTCCTCTTTCCCAGTAAAGGGAGCTGCCTGCATGTACGGACAGTCGAGCAGAGACTGGATTTGTGTAACATATGTGTGCATATTTTAAAAACTGAACAAAGAGCATCTCTCATAGCTATCATGCACCACTGCATTATTACACATATCTTCTTTAGTTGTGTAAGAGTTTTTTTGTTTGTTTGTTTTTGTTGTAGTAAAGTATACACTCACACAATACACTTTTCATCTCTTTTTTGCATTAGTTATAATAACAACCAATAAAAATAACATCTGCTATCAAAAACAAGGACATGGTTTACTATTTTTCTTTTTTGATAAAGGACATATTTTAGGATATTGGTCAGGACTAAAATCCCTAAATCTGGGTGTGCGCGTGCGTGGATATACTTGCATGTGTGTGAATATCCAGGGCAGCTAGCAGTTGAACTGCTTCTGTGACTTTTATTTCTTGTCTCCTTTTTGTGTTTTATAGGCTTTTATAATTTGTTTATTGTTGGTTATTGTTTTGAAGTGCAGTTATTTCTTTGTGTGATTTGAGCTCGGTTTGTGGACTGGAAGTGAGAGTTCTTTCAGAGCACTGGATCAAACAAGGACAACTGATGCACTCCTCTGACATAAAGTTGGATATCTCATCAGGCAAAGCTGGAGACTTCAGCTGTGTTTATTACAGGTGTTTGAAACACTTAAACTTTGCAGTGTGTTAGACATCTGCGAGTCATTTCTGTTGCAGCTTGGTGGAATTTAGAAGCTCAAACAGGTTTCTAAGGAAATCTTGGAGCTTGAGTCTTTCGATGTCTCTTGCTTTAAACTTTATGAAAGTGAGTCAGTTTAAAATACCCTGAAGGATAATGTTACATGCAAGTGTATTGCAGTCACCCAGCATGAATTGTTGAGACTGACAGCTTTTTTAAGATTTTAACCAAAATGTCTGCAGAACTAATGTAGCTAATGGTCAGTTTCTGCCATCATACTCATGGGTTTCTCTTCTGTCCTATCTTAACATTCCATGTTTTTCTGTATTGTGCTTTGTATTTCTGGCAAAAGTCATCAAAAGCTAGTGTTATTTCACAATTTTTCTACCCCCTGTTCTGAGTTTCTTCACACATCAAAGTGAGGTGTACAGCTGGGTGGGACAAAATATTTGAGACCAAATCTGAGAACCTTTTTTTTTTTTTTTTTTTTTTTAAAGCCTAGATATTATATGAATAAAGATTTATGATTGAAAAAATTGGTTGTGACAAAGTATAAATATATAAGATTCTGCACTTTCTAGGTTGCCAATGAAAAGATTAGTTTTTTTGTGGCTCTCTTAAAGGCACACATGTTGTTTTTAGAACATTCTCAATCATGCCATTTAACATGGGTAGATTTTATGTTGCGTAGCAGAAGAAATGTACTTTTTTTTCTTGTTTAATTTTTAAATGTAAATTGTTATGCCAGTTATTTAATATATGATGACAAGTTTTTTTTGTCTTTCTTTTTTTTTTTTTTAGAATAAAAAAAGAAGCATTTTCAATATTGTTCTTAGACTTTTGGGGACTGCTGTTCAAAATTTCTGATATTTATAATCTTGAACTATAGGATACAGAGGGGGTGGATTTTTGAGGAGTATTACCAGCCACCATTGACTGAAATAATGATTTGTTTCATATCATGTTGTTTATTTCATCATAATAAGAGGAACAATGTTGTACAATGTAGAAGTTGGTGCATATCATATTTGATGTCATATATTTAGTGTAATAGTGTTTTAACTTCTCGCCTGTTTTATTAATTTTTCCCAAAATTCTGAGCAGAATCAACTGAGAATGCAAATAAC
The DNA here is from genome assembly GCF_003368295.1 of Carassius auratus. Taxonomy (NCBI): domain Eukaryota; kingdom Metazoa; phylum Chordata; class Actinopteri; order Cypriniformes; family Cyprinidae; genus Carassius; species Carassius auratus. The sequence continues at coordinate 19,134,903 of NC_039287.1, read as the reverse complement.
AAAATAAATAATGACAAACATATTGTTTATGTGGATCGTGACATTTACAGTGGAAGATTTAACAACAAATTTGATATTTTTTCTTTAGAATTCAAAGAAGGGGATAGGATTTTCAATTTAACCAGCTACCATAATTTTAGTTACATTTAAGCACCTAACCAGGCGCTAGTTCTACATCTAAAAAAAAAAAAAGCCCCAAAGCTGATAGTCATCCCCATGTAGCGCTCAAACCCGCCACACATTCATACATGAATGACCTGAAGAATGTTTGGGAAATGCCATTGGCTCTCATAAGTCTCGTGACTGATTGTAACTTAATTTATTTTCAAGATGTAACCGTGTTCAAAAGCTTCAACTGCAGCATGAGTCATTTGTAATCATTTTGTAGTGCTTTTTGTAATTTCTTTATATATAAAAAAAGTTATCTTCCTGTTTAAGAATGGAATGGGATTGAGTGCTAAATAAATCTAAAAATCCCTACAAATATAATTTTCCTATTTTTTCAGAACTAATTGAGAACAATGTAATACATAATCATGGTATAAATCTTTCATTTAAAGTGAAAGCAAAACATATTTTCTTTGTCATTGAAACATTTTTTTTTGTATGGGTATCTCTCTATCTTACCTCGAGCGAACTTGAGAAGGTCTTTGCACTGAGTGCAAGTTATGGTAACCAGATTGATTTTCTGCAAGATGTTCTGTATTGGCAAATATGTTTGCATTGATTGATCATATTGCATTGTAATGTGAAAGTGAAGTTGAAAAATTAAAACCGAAAACCTGGTAATAACCTACCATCCCCAATAACCTACCATGCCCAAAAAACACGAAAAATTCTCTTTTGGTGGATAGAGGCTGAAACTGCTGAATGGCCAAACTTTGGCCTGAACCAGCCGTACTTTGCCTTGGCCACCCACTTTTCACCGATATCTTACCATAGCCTTGGCAAACTCACACTTGGCCAGGTTAACTATAAGACATGCCTCAGCCAACTGAGTTAAGAGAGCTTGTAGATTAACTAAATGTTGTTCCCATGTCTCACTAAAAACAATAACATCATCCAAATACACTGCACACTCCTCCAGCACAAACACCACTCGATTCATCAATCTTTGGAAGGTGAGAGGTGTTTTGTAAACCAAATCTCTTAACAGAGTATGAGTATAATCCAGATGATGTAATAAATTAGGTTATTTCTCTAGCTCTAGGACAGTGATCCTCAAATCTGGCTCGCGAGATCCAGTTTCCTGCAGAGTTTAGTTCCGACTCCAGTTAAACACACCTGCCTGTGATTTTCTAATGACCCTGAAGACACTGATTAGCAAACTCATGCGTGTTTGATTAGGGTTAGAGCTAAACTTCGCAGGAAAGTGGATCTCGAGAGCCAGATTTGAGGATCACTGCTCTAGGAGTTAACAGCACTTGCCAATATCCTTTAAGATGATCGAGCTTGCTCACAAAATTAGCTGTACCCACCAGATCCACACAATCATTTGAGGAAGTGGAAAAGCATCTGGCTTAATAATAATCAGTGCAAAATATATAAGTTCATTCTGAATTCCTCACTAACAAGCAAGGTGAAGCCCAAATTGAACATGACGGAACAGCTATTCCATTCTCAATCATATATTGAATCTCTGATTCCAATACTTTCCTCTTACTAACTGGAGCCCTATAAACGCTGACGAATAGGTTGTGCGTCTCCCACATCAACATAATGCTGGATCAGAGTAGTACGAATAGGTACATCGGAGAACAAGCCCATACAATTGGGTTAGCTCCTTGTTTTGCACCTCTGTCAAATGTGAAAACAGCATCTAAATTCTGAAGAAGAGTCTCTGAATTCTTTAATTGAGGAAGCAAAATACAATCTTCAGGAACAACCATGTGTGTGTTTTTTTTTTAGAACAAGTTGAGAACAGAATTAAAATGTCTTTATTTATATATTTTTTTTTAATGTAAAATTAATAATAATGGGCTTGTCTTGGACCAGAGGTGTTAGGAAGAGTTGGTTGGTTCATAGTAGCTGCAGATTAAAAAATAATAATAATAATAATAATATTTATATATATATAGGTTGAAAAATGTGGTATTTGGCTATTTTGTAAACTAACTTGAGGTGCTTTGCATTTAAGTTAGCCAAATGAATGTTAACATTTACATACAAATTTTTCCTTATTTTGAATCTTAAAAACAAGTAGAAAATATGTTGATTTCATTCTCATTTTTCCCAAAAGAAATCAACAGAATTTCTACGTAAGGTTAGCAAACCAGGGAGATTTTACATTTATTTTAAATGACGTGAACTATGGAATGCCAAGTCTGCCAAAATAAAAAATAAATAAATACATAAATAAATATACAAATAAATGTAAAAAAGAAAAAAATAATAAATATATATATAAATAAATATACATAGAAAAGCAAAAAATAAAAAAAATAAATACTTATTTATACATTTATTTCCTTATTTATGTATATTTTTATTTTTTCCCATATTCATTTATTTCTTCTTTTATTTATTTATACATTTATTTATTTATACATTAATTTATTTTTACATTAATTTATTTCTACATTTATGTATTTCTACATTTATGTATTTCTACATTTATTTATTTCTTCCTACATTTCTTCCTGCGTAGGGTAATGAGGAGGGCGTGGTTTACCTCAGACATAGCAATCGAGCTCAGAGTAAGCGAAGGCAAAGGGTTGAGGCCACAGTGACACCCTGTGGCGAAATACAATAAGTATCACTGACGTTGATACGGTCTGTGACTGCGAGGTATATGGTTAAAATCTTACTGTGTGACATTGATAGACTAGTCTTTATTCCGGACATGGCCGTAGAACATCGTTTGGTCTGGATTTGTAAAATGTCCTGGGCTAACAAACATGAAACATGGACTCTGAAACAGTCCGTTATATTTTCAATTTTTCTGTCAAATCTCACGGAAAGGAAGCAGGGCACATAGGCTACAGTGAAGTCGACGCAAGCATATTGACCTATGCTTTTGAAACGAGACCATTGCATTTGAATAGCCTAATTTCCAAAAACAATACTGACAGCAACAGCCTTATTAAATGTATGAACGTCACATTAATCCACATCGATAAATTCAGCTAGAGGATAAGACTGTAGCCCATAGGGCAGTTAGCCTACCACTAAAATCCAACCAGAGCTTCATGAGAGCCATCAATACAGAAGAGATCTTAATGCATTAACACAGCAATTAGCCTACAAGTGCACACAAATATTATGAAGTGTCTTAGGCCTACATTTTGAAGACATAAATATGACATGATGGAATCAATGAAGTGATAGCCTACGTTTAATATGAATCTAAAACAGACACCAGGTGGCAGATAGTCACTGTCTTAATGAGTGAGTTCAATCCACTCGTTTGATACACCGAATCAAGAACAACTTGACGTGTTGAAGCGATTTGTTTCTGATCATTTATACTTAGGCCTATGCATTATCTAAATAATTATAATAGCCTAATAATAATAATAATAAATAAATGACCAAATGTTCAAAAAGTTGGCAGAGAGGGGTCATGTTTGGGGAAACAACATAATTGTTGATAGGCTATATTTTTCGGGGCCATGGGTTTAATGCGCAAACCTGCGTGACCATATAGCAACTATTCAGAAATGGAAATTACGAATGCATTAATATTTTGTTTTGAATTTAAGAAAAGTCGATTGAATATTTACAGGTTTGTATCTCGTTATTATTTTCAGAATAGTAACGTCTTTGTAACCAACCACAGTGATCAAATGTCGAAGCTATCTCTATCTAATAGGCTACTTCAAAGATCAAATCAAATTATCTATTGTAAAATTTTGTAAAAATTTCTGTAGCCCAAAAACAACAAAAAATAGCTAGTAGCCTACATAACTTTTTAATTTGTATTATTGTTATTATCATTCTTTCTTTCTTTTTATTATTATTATTATTAGGCTATTGTTATCATCATCAGCAGCAGCTGGCAAACCATTATGGAATCTATTTAAAGGGAATGATTGTGGTGGGGAGTTTGGTCAAACTATTGCAGTGATAGCCTACAGCGAATATAACGGGTTGTAATAAAAGACGGAGCCGTCCACAGAGACATTTTTATGTGCACTATTTCATCCGTGAAAACCTTAGTCCCCTGGCTATCATGTCAGAATCTGCAATTCAAAATAAATTTTGCCTGCCACGGCAGCAAATTCAGCAGCTTTTAGATATTGATGTTGGTCCGACTTTGTCAAGACAAACCGACGGAGCTCAGCCCCGAAATTCAACTGCTGTCGCTCTTCTCTTTCTTTTCTTTCCGCTGTAGCTGTTAGGTCTGTGTATATTTTGGTCATTCAATTTTCTATTTAAAAATAAATAAAGATAAATGAGAAACGGTTTGATTTTTTGTTTTTTTTTTTCGTTTTGTTTAAGAAACGGAAAACGCAAATTTAGCTGAATTTTTCGTATATTTTTGTTTGTGGGTAAAAAATTAGATTAAGCTTTAATATTTGTTTTAATGTGTGGGCAGCGCTGAAACGCCCCTTTCATCCTTTCTGTACTGCACTGACAAGCGGCAACCGCAAGCTCAGTTCATTTTCACCAGGAGAGAAGCGGTAGACAGCAGAGTTTATTAATCCTGCGGATTCTTTGCTTGTGGTGCTTGCAAGATAAAATAATAATAATAATAATAATAACAACAACAACAACAACAACAATAATAATAATAATAATAATAATAATAATAATAATAATAATTAATTAAATTAATAATAAAATAAAAAAATAATATTATATTTTTCCGGCTGCTGCATGTTATTGACAAAGCAGACTTGACAACTTTATTCATAAAACACCATTTGAATTTTACTTTAGCCTGTGAACTACAACGACATGGAATAAAATATAGGCCTACTACTAATTTTTTGCCTACTTATTTTATTCTAGGCCATTCATAAAAAAAATAAAATGGGAAAAATCCAACCCCACATTTATAATAAAATTTATATTAAAATAAGTTAAGTTTTCCCCATAATTAGTTTACTAATAATGTTTTAATTATAGGCTATAGGCTACTTATAATTATGAACTGAATTCAAGAATTCTGTAGATGACCGTATGAATATAGTGATGGTGTGACATCATTACAGATAATGAGTTCAGACGGGAAACACTGCACCTCTGGTTGGTTTCATTTGAATTACATAGGCCTAAATATAAAATTATTATTATTATTATTATTCCATTTAAATGGCTTATTTTAAAAGTAGACATGTCCAGCTAGACATGGTTTGTCTGATGCATGAGCCTGGTTCATTTCTGACGTTTCAGAAAGAAGTTAATGTAGACCGAGATGGCAGAAAGCACATCCTGTTGAGTTTTGTAAGGTTTTCGTGTTGTTTAGGGTGTCTTACGACCCAAACTGAAGGAGCTGAAGCTCTTTCCTCTTGTTATCGGGATGGAAGGTGTGGATCAGGATCCGCCGATCGGAGAAGTGCAGCAGACTACACTCTACAAGATAAAGCTTCAGTTGCTGTTGTTTGTATAGCAAATGAAAACATGTTAGGCTGTGAGGTTTTTCTTAAATAGGCATAGAATAAAATTAGTAGGCTAAAAATCTGCACATTTCATGTCATTGTAGATCCTACAGTAAAATTCAAATGTCATTGAATAAATTAATTTCTGTTTGGTCAAAAAAAAAAAAAAAAAAAAAAATTATATATATATATATATATAAAGCTTGCAAGCACCACTAGCAAAGAATCCGCAGGATTAATAAACTCTGCTGTCTACCGCTTCTCTCCTGGTGAAAATGAACTGAGCTTGCGGTTGCCGCTTGTCAGTGCAGTACAGAAAGGATGAAAGGGGCGTTTCAGCGCAGCCCACACATTCAAACAAATATTAAAGCATAATCTATTTTTTTACCCACAAACAAAAATAAGAAAAATCCAGCTAAATTTGCGTTTTCCATTTCTTAAACATAACGAAAAAACGAAAATCAAACCGTTTCTCATTTATCTTTATTTATTTTTAAATAGAAAATCGAATGACCAAAATATACACAGACCTAACAGCTACAGCGGAAAGAAAAGAAAGAGAAGAGCGACAGCAGTTGAATTTCGGGGCTGAGCTCCGTCAGGTTTGTCTTGACAAAGTCGGACCAACATCAATATCTAAAAGCTGCTGAATTTGCTGCCGTGGCAGGCAAAATTTATTTTGAATTGCAGATTCTGACATGATAGCCAGGGGACTAAGGTTTTCACGGATGAAATAGTGCACATAGAAATGTCTCTGTGGACGGCGCCGTCTTTTATTACAACCCGTTATATTCGCTGTTGTCAGACACAGACGAGGACACAGAGGATTCAGTGATAAGGTAGTTTAATGTGAATCAGAGGTTTCAGACACAGGTGAATCTTGACACGTGGATAGAACGGTGACAACACAACTTCCCTTATGGTGAACGGTGATCCAGATGGTGCTCAGATGAAGACGATGGGGACAGGAAGACTGACGAGGATGAAGAGGGTTCAAGAGTTCAGGTAGGTTTAATAATGGTGTTCAGGCAAGTGAGGAGATCGGTGCAAGACCAGACGATGAGTGATGGTGACTGATGGCTTTATATGTGGTTCTGGTGATGATGCACAGGAGTTCAGAATTCGGGTGATTGGGGACGAGTGGGTGTGGCGTAAGTGTCCGATTCCGGGAGTGTAGAAGGTGTGGCTGTGACAGTACCCCCTCCTCTACGGGCGGCTCCTGACGGCTGGGATCTTGTGCGACGACGGGGTCTACCTCGGCCACGGGGAGCGGGGCGGTCTGGATGGTCTTGATGAAAGTCAGTGAGAAGGCTGGGGTCCAGGATGTCGTTACGATTAACCCAGCAACGCTCCTCCGGGCCGTAGTTTTCCCAGTCCACAAGGTACTCCAGTTGAGGACCCCGTCGTCGAGGATAGCTCTCACCCGGAAGATGTCGTTGTCGTCTTCGATGGCCGGAGGAGGAGGTACGGCATCATCACCAGGTTCTGTGGATGGAGGAGACAAAGGTTCAGTGAAGGGTTTGAGGAGTGAGACATGGAATGAAGGTGAGATACGGTACTGTGCAGGGAGTTGGAGTCTATAGGTCACTTCGTTCAGTTGCCGTTCAATAGTGATTGTCCGATGTATCGGGGACTCAGCTTACGGCAGGGCAGTCGGAGGCGGATGTCCCTCGTTGAGAGCCAGACTTGTTGTCCAGGTTGGTACTGCGGCGTGGGTCCTCGACGAGCGTCCGCTTGCTCCTTATGCCTCCGCACTGCCCGCTGGAGATGCACGTGAGCCGAGTCCCAGACCCTCTCGCTCTGTCGGAACCAGTGATCTACCGCTGGGACCTGCGAGGGCTCACCTGACCATGGGAAGAGCGGAGGTTGGTATCCAAGGACACATTGGAAGGGGGTGAGCCCGGTGGTAGATTGCTGGAGGGAGTTCTGAGCGTATTCGGCCCAGGGTAGGTACTGGCTCCAACAGTCCTGGTTACGGTGGCAGTAAATCCTCAGGAACCTCCCCAGCTCCTGAATCTTACGCTCCGTCTGGCCGTTGGTCTGAGGATGGTATCCCGAGGAGAGACTGACGGACACCCCTAGAAGACGGAAGAAAGCTGACCAGACTCTAGAGATGAATTGGGGGCCTCTGTCGGAGACGATATCTTCTGGGATGCCAAAGTGACGGAAGACGTTGTGGAATAGTGCCTCTGCCGCTTCGAACGCAGTGGGGAGTCCTTTGAGAGGGATGAGTTTACATGATTTTGAAAACCTGTCGACCACTACCAGTACACAGGTGTAGCCTTGAGAGAGAGGGAGGTCAGTCATGAAATCAATGCCGATATGGGTCCATGGACGTTCAGGAATGGGCAGAGGCACAAGTTTACCTTCCGGGAGTCTTCAAGGGGTGTCTGCTATGGCGCAGACGCAGCATCCTTTGAGGTAGCGGACCGTATCCAGAGCCATCGATGGCCACCAGTAACGCTGTTGTAGGAGCGAGAGGGTCCGCCTCCTGCCTGGGTGTCCAGAGCCCGGAGAGGTGTGAGCTAAGTCCAGGAGGGTAATCCGATGTTGAGGGGGGACGAAGAGTTTCCCTTCTGGACCTCCCGGCGGAGCAGGGTGTTGAAGGTTTTCCTGTGCAATCAGATGATCAATACTCCACTTGATAGGACTAACTATCATGGCTGGAGGGAGGATTGATTCTGGAGATTCGGGTTCGGGATCTGCTTGATGAAGACGGGAGAGGGCGTCGGCTCTATTGTTCTGGGAGCCAGGGCGATAGGTGACCTTGAAGTTGAATCTCGTGAAGAACAAGGCCCATCTAGCTTGGCGATGATTCAGTCTTTTGGCTTCACGGAGGTATTCCAGGTTCCGGTGGTCGGTTACCACCTTGAAAGGGAACTGGGCTCCCTCCAGCCAGTGACGCCATTCTTCCAGAGCCAGCTTAATGGCCAGTAGTTCACGGCTACCGATGTCATAATTCTGCTCCGCCGGGGATAGCTTCTTCGAGAAGAAGGCACATGGATGGAGTCGTGGTGGATTCCCCTGCCGCTGGGAGAGGACTGCTCCGACCCCGGTGGATGAGGCGTCCACTTCCACGATGAACTGGTGGCTGGGATCAGGGTGGATGAGGATTGGAGCGGTCTTGAAGGCTTGTTTGAGCAGGTGGAAAGCTTCAGTGGCCTTGGGGTTCCAGGACAGAGACTTGGGCCGGTTCCGGAGGAGAGAAGTTAGAGGGGAGCTGAGTAAACTGTAGTCCTTGATGAATCTTCGATAAAAGTTGGCAAAGCCCAGGAAGCGTTGAAGTTCTTTTATGGAGCCGGGTTGAGGCCAGTGTGTGATGGCGTCCACCTTCCCCTGGTCCATCTTCACGCCACATGGGTCGATGATGTAACCTAGGAACTGGACTGAGGGCGTATGGAACTCACATTTTTCGGATTTGAGGTAAAGGTGGTGTTCCCGGAGTTTTCGGAGTACGAGGATGACATGATGGATATGTTCTTGCTTGGATGTGGAGTAGATGAGGATGTCGTCGATGTAGACAATTACGAACTTGTTAAGGTAATCTCTGAAGACTTCATTCATGTAGTTTTGGAAGACGGATGGACTGTTGGATAACCCATACAGCATGACCCGGTATTCATAGTGCCCGGAAGGAGTGATGAAAGCGGTCTTCCATTCGTCCCCCTTCCGGATGCGGATTAGGTTGTAGGCGCTCCTCAAGTCCAGTTTCGTGAAGATCCTGGATCTGCGTAGTTGTTCCAACGCCGCTGGGACCAGGGGAAGAGGATAACTGAATTTGACGGTTTGTGAATTGAGGTGGCGATAATCGATGCACGGCCTCAAGCCTCCGTCCTTCTTGGCCACGAAGAAGAAGCTGGAAGCGGCAGGGGAAGTAGATGGTCGGATGAACTCCTGAGCGAGGGCTTCCTGTATATACTCCTCCATGGCCTTCTGCTCCGGGATGGACAGGGGATAGATTCGTCTTTTAGGAAGGGTTGCTCCAGGCAGGAGGTCAATGGCCCAGTCCCATGGCCTATGAGGTGGTAGCTTCGTTGCCAACCGCTTACTGAACACATCCTGGAACGCCCGATATTCAGGAGGGATGATATGATCCATCTTCGTGTCGAGGCTCTCCACTGATGTGGACTGGACAGGTAGGGAAGACTTCCTTAAGGGAGGACTGACCTTGGGGATTTTAGCTGGAGGAGTGATGCAGGTATGATGGCAGGACATTCCCCATTTCAGGATCTCGCCAGTGGGCCAATGGATGTGAGGTTGGTGGAGGTTAAGCCAGGGGCGTCCCAGGATGATGTCTGCGGTGGATTCCTCCAGCACCATGAACGTGATGTCTTCTTCGTGCAGGAGTCCCACGTGGAGGATGATTGTGGGGGAGAAATAGTGGACACGACCCTTGCCCAGCGGCTTTCCCTGTATGGTGGTTACTTTGAGTTCGACAGGGCTTCTGTGATGTTTGGCGTTGAGACGAGTTAAGGTTTGCCGGTTGATGAAGTTCCCCGCCGAACCGGAGTCGATGAGGGCTTGTACTGAAACAGAAGAGCAAAGGTGTTTTAGAGTAACCCAGGTCTTAGTTAGATGAGCAGTTTGAGGAGGTATATGAATGGTACTCACCGCTGGGCGTGGAGGTCGAACTGGACAGGATGGTAAGAGGTGTCCATCTCCCCCACAATAGAGACATAGCCCGGCGTTGATCCTCCGCTGACGTTCCGATGCGGACAGATGGTGAGAGTCCACTTGCATGGGTTCAGGTGCTGGAGGAGCGACAGATGGTATAGCGGGCGGAGGAAGTACAGCGGGAGTGAGCGGATGACAGGCAGTGAGTCTCTGGGCAACTCAAATGGATTTCTGAATGAGATTCTCTAGTCCTAGTGAGTCTTCGTACACAACTATCAAACTTTGTATCTTGTCATTCAATCCGTGGCGATATGCTGTAATTAAGGCAGTTTCATTCCAGCCGCTTATGTAAGCGAGAGTACGGAAGCGTATGGCATAATCACTCACAGATTCATCTCTCTGTTGGTGAATGGTAAATAATTGGTCATGGACAGACAATGCAGAAGTTTGATGGCCAAAGACGGATTTTAACTGGGAACAGAAGTTAGTGACGGATCCAAGGGCAGGTGAGTTCGAGTCCCAGAGAGATTCGTATCGCTGGCGCCGATACAGGATGGCTGCCTCCGTGACGAGCTCCGCATATGTTTTTGTGTTTTTGTTAGTTTGTCCTGTCTTTAGTTATATTCCTGCCATCAGTTTCACCAGGGAAGAACTGCTGAACATTCGGCAGAACGCACCACAAGATGTTTTTCCGGATTTCAATTATTCAGATGTTTTAGTGAACGTTGTTATCGGAGGAGCGGCGGCGCTGATCAAGCGCTTCAGGACGCGCAGACGGGGGAAGCGAGCGGGAGCGCTCGTCAGACTCAGGAAGCGCGGATTTCGAACGCCGTTGCCTAGCATCCATCTGGCAAATCTCCGCTCTCTACCCAACAAAACGGACGAACTCCTTCTGCTTTCTCGGACTAATAAGGATTTCACACACTCTGCTGCTCTGTGTTTCACAGAAACCTGGCTGAATGACACCATACCGGACAGCGCGCTCCATCTGCCGGGATTTCAGCTGTTTAGAGCGGATCGTGAATCAGAATCCACTGGGAAATCGCGCGGCGGCGGGACATGCTTTTACATCAATGAACGGTGGTGTACAGATGTAACTGTGTTAAAGAAGACGTGCTGCTCAAATCTCGAAACACTCTTCATTAACTGCAAGCCGTTCTATTCGCCGCGGGAGTTTCACTCGTTCATTCTGGTCAGTGTTTACATCCATCCTCAAGCGCATGTGAGCTCAGCTTTACAGAAACTCGCTGATCAGATTACAGAGACAGAACAACAACACCCTGACTCTGTTTTAATCCTTCTCGGGGACTTTAATAAAGCCAATCTGTCCCGTGAACTGCCAAAATACAGACAGCATGTTACATGTCCCACAAGAGACAGTAATATATTGGATCACTGTTACACCACAATAAAGGATGCATTTCACTCTGTTCCACGAGCAGCTTTGGGACGTTCTGATCACCTTCTGGTTCATCTTATACCGTCCTACAGGCAGAAACTAAAATCAGCTAAACCTGTATCAAGGACTGTAAAAAGATGGACTAATGAAGCAGAGCAGGATTTACAATCTTGTTTTGACCTCACTGATTGGAGTGTTTTTGAAGCTGCTGCCACCGATCTGGATGAACTCACAGAGACCGTAACATCATATATCAGTTTCTGTGAGGATATGTGTATTCCTACAAAGACTCAACTAATTTACAATAATGACAAACCGTGGTTCACTGCAAAACTCAGACAGCTCCGTCAGGCCAAAGAAGATGCTTACGTGAAGGGGGACAATGTCTTGTATAGGCTAAATACACATTGGAAAAGGAGATCAAAGTGGCAAAGAGGAATTATTCTGAAAAAATAAGGACTCAGTTCACTTCCAACGAATCAGTGTGGAAAAGTCTAAAGAAGATCACCAATTACAAGACACCACCCCCCAGCACCGTAGAGAATCAACGACTGGCAGACGATCTGAACGAGTTTTACTGCAGGTTTGAAAGAACACCCATCACCTGCCCTGAACGCCTCCCCACAAAAACATTCACACCCTTCACAACTCCTGCAACCAGCCCTGAATGCCTCTCCAAACTACCGTTGACACCATTAACAGCTCCTGCAACCCATCCTGAACACCTCTCCAATCAAGCACTCTCACCATTCTCACCTCCTGCATCCCCCCTCTCCCCCCCACCTGCAATTCAGATCAGCGAGGATGCGGTGCGCCAGGTCTTCCGGAATCAGAAAAGGAAAAAAGCACCAGGCCCAGATTGTGTTACACCAGCCTGTCTGAAATCCTGTGCTGACCAGCTGGCCCCCATCTTCACACAGATCTTCAACAGATCGCTGGAGCTGTGCGAAGTCCCTTCATGCCTCAAACGTTCCACCATCATCCCCATCCCTAAGAAACCCAAAATTACAGGACTAAATGACTACAGGCCTGTGGCTCTAACGTCTGTAGTCATGAAGTCATTTGAAAAACTGGTGCTGGCCCACCTGAAGGACATCACTGGGCCCTTGCTGGATCCTCTTCAGTTTGCCTACAGAGCAAACAGGTCTGTGGACGATGCAGTAAACATTGGACTGCATTATGTTCTGCAACACCTAGACAGACCGGGGACTTATGTGAGGATCCTGTTTGTGGACTTCAGCTCGGCCTTCAACACGATCATCCCAAACCTCCTCCTGCCCAAACTAAATCAGCTCTCCGTGCCCACCTCCATCTGTCAGTGGATCAACAGCTTCCTGACAGACAGGCAGCAGCTAGTGAGGCTGGGAAAATACACATCCAGCACCCGTACAATCAGCACCGGAGCTCCCCAGGGCTGTGTACTCTCACCACTGCTCTTCTCCCTGTACACCAACGATTGCACATCTAAGGACCCCTCTGTCAAGCTCCTGAAGTTTGCAGATGACACCACACTCATCGGCCTCATTCAGGACGGTGACGAGTCTGCTTACAGACAGGAGGTAAAAGAGCTGGCTGTCTGGTGCAGTCTCAACAACCTGGAGCTTAACACCCTCAAAACAGTGGAGATGATCGTGGACTTCAGGAGAAACCCCCCTGCACACCCCCCACTCACCATCATGAACAGCCCTGTGACTGCAGTGGAGTCATTCAGGTTCCTGGGAACAACCATCTCTCAGGACCTGAAGTGGGACATTCACATTGACTCCATCGTAAAAAAGGCCCAGCAGAGGTTGTACTTTCTCCGCCAGCTGAGGAAGTTAAACCTGCCACAGGAGCTGCTGAAACAGTTCTACTCCACCATCATTGAATCCATCCTCTGCACTTCAGTAACTGTCTGGTTCAGCTCAGCTTCTAAATCTGACCTCAGAAGACTACAGAGAGTAGTCCGGACTGCTGAGCGAATCATCGGTTCAACTCTCCCATCTATTCAAGAACTGTACTTATCCAGAGTGAGAAAAAGGGCTGTCAAAATCACTCTGGACCCCTCACATCCAGCACACTCCCTCTTTGAACTGTTGCCATCTGGTCGACGCTACAGAGCACTGAGCACCAGAACAACCAGACACAGGACCAGTTTCTTCCCTCAGGCAATCCATCTTATGAACAGCTGACAATAATGGCGAACACACTACACTTTATATTTATATACACACACACTTTATTTATCTAACACACATACTTAGTATACACTTAAATCTTGCACACAATATATATGTACATACATAACTTCACTTTGTAATATACCTGCCTACAATTGTCATTTGTATATTGTCATTCACTGTCTACATATTTGTATTTTTTATTCTTTTATTATGTGTTTTATGTTCTGTCGCTGTCATTCTGTTGTACTGCGGAGCTTCTGTCACGAAAACAAATTCCTCGTATGTGTAAACATACCTTGCAATAAAGCTCATTCTGATTCTGATTCTGATTCTGATTCAGCCCATTGGAGGGCCTTACCTGAGAGTAGGTTGATGATGAAGGCTACTCGACTGCGTTCGGAGGTGAATAAATGAGAGTTGGATTCCATATAGAGGGAACACCATGTAGCAGGAACCCGCTGCAATCCTCCGCCGTGCCGCTGTATGTCGCTGGTTTGGCCATGGGACTCGCAGGGGCAACTGAAGAAGTGACCGGAGTTGTAGCGGTGTTTGAGTTGTTGACAGCCGGTGAAGAAGGGGGAGTTTGTTGCATCAGTGAGGACCGTACAGCGTGAACCAGTTGCGTGAAGGGATCTGCGGTGCGGTCCTCGCCCGTGTCCGAAGAGCTCTGCATGCGGTCTGGTCTTCTGTCAGACACAGACGAGGACACAAAGGATTCAGTGATAAGGTAGTTTAATGTGAATCAGAGGTTTCAGACACAGGTGAATCTTGACACGTGGATAGAACGGTGACAACACAACTTCCCTTATGGTGAACGGTGATCCAGATGGTGCTCAGATGAAGACGATGGGGACAGGAAGACTGACGGGGATGAAGAGGGTTCAAGAGTTCAGGTAGGTTTAATAATGGCGTTCAGGCAAGTGAGGAGATCGGTGCAAGACCAGATGATGAGTGATGGTGACTGATGGCTTTATATGTGGTTCTGGTGATGATGCACAGGAGTTCAGAGTTCGGGTGATTGGGGACGAGTGGGTGTGGCGTAAGTGTCCGATTCCGGGAGTGTAGAAGGTGTGGCTGTGACACCTTGAAGGTTTACTATTCCATAAAAAATCTAAAAAACATTTTTTCAACCTTTTTTCCACCCACACTGGCATAGCAGTCACATATAAAACATACCACAACTTTGACACCATTAACACATTTAAAATTAAAACCTTCCCTTTTAAACTTAAAGTCCTCAATTTCCAAAAATTTAACCTTCTTTCAATTCCTCCTGCTATTTCTTCCCACATTTTGTCTTTAACTTTCTTTTCGTCTTTTCCCATTAGAACACCTAAAATCCTTATTTCTTTTGTTTCTTTAAAATGAAAATAATCCCTTAAATAATCCTCCAAATCTCATATATATATATTTTTTTTTCTTCATTTATCTTACCTCCTGATCCCCTACAAAACATACTTCCATTACTTTATTAACACTCTCTATATCTTTAACTATTATTGTTGTATCATCTGCATATTGAAATATTGAAATACTTCCTTCAATGTTTATACCTCTTATGTCTTCATCTATTTTAATAGCTAATCCCAACTAAAGAATATAAAAGCGCTGATAATGGACATCCTTGTCTTACTGACCTAGTAATTTTAAAACATTCAGTTAAAAAACCATTACACTGTATTCTTGTTATTGCTCCGCTATATAAAATTGTAATCCACTTGACAAAATTTTCCCCAAACCCGTACCTTCTTAAAATTTCAAATAAATATTCATGTTCCACTCTATCAAAAGCCTTTTCGAAATCCAAACTAATAACATATCCTTTTTTCTTTTTTTTCTTTCATATATCTTATTCTATCTATTATACTTAAAGTTGTGTCTGTTATATCTTTCCCTTTAACTCCATACACTTGTGATTTGTTTCAATTATGGTTGGCATTACCTCTTTCAATCTGTTGGCTAAAACTTTTGTTAAAATTTTCAGATCTGTATTCAGCATTGTAATTGGTCTATAATTTTTTAAGTCTACTTTATCTCCTTTTCTTTTATATATCAAATTTATTAATCCCATCCATATTCTCTGATTCATTTCCTCTTTCTTAAAAATGTCTTCATATACTTCTTTTAAAATACTGGTTAAAAAAATCTTTAAAAACTATATAAAATTCACTCCCCAAACCATCTATACCTGGACTTTTATTTTTGTTTAATTCACTTATTGCTCTTTTTCTCTCTTCTTCTCTTATCTCTTCACCACACTCTTTTTTGTCTACTTCTCCTATTGTTGTTTTTATTTGATTTAGTAACTCCAGTTTATCTTCTTCCCTCAACCCCTCAGTACTAAACAGGTTTTCATAATATGCTTTTACTTCTTTTAATATTTCCTCATATGTTTCCACCACTACACCATTTTTTCCTCTTATTTCTTTAATCATTCCAGCTTCCCCCCTTATTTTTTCTAGATCAAAGAAAAACTTTGTACATTTTTCTCCCTCCACAGTATATTTAGATTTACTTCTTAGTCTTGCACCTTCATATTTTTTCTCTTCCATTTCTTTCAGTATTCCCTCCAATTATTTAATTTTTTTGTATATCTTTCCCATTCTCATTTAATTCCTTTTCCAATTTCTCTCTTATTTCTCTCTCCTTCTTCCTCTTACATATCTGTATTAATCTGCAATACTTTATTGTGAATTTTTTTAACTAAATATTTAACATTTTCCCACCATATCCTTTTATCTTCACTGTACATTTCATTCTCTTTTCTTTTTCAATAATTTCTTTAATACTTAAAACATACTCCTCATTCTTCAAAACCTCTACATTTAAAACCCATACACCCCGCCCTCTTTTTACTGAACTCCAGTCTACTTGCATAAAAAGTGGTTTATGGTCACTTAAACTTGATTCTTCACATTTAATGTTACCGATAAATCCTTCAATGTTCCTTGTACACAAAATAAAATCAATCCTTGTCTTACACATAAAATTCCCTACTAATTGCCTCCTTGAATATTTTTTCTTTTTTCCGTTTCTTTCTCTCCATACATCAATTATATTATTTTATTCCATTAATAATTTCAGTTCTTTTCTTCCTTTATCATTTTTAAAAACATTCCCTCACCAATTTCTAATTTACTGAAAACGGTATTAAAATCACCCATCATAATAATTCTTTATGCTTTTTAAAAAAATCTCTTACTACATTTAAATATTCCTTCTTTTCATTCTCTACAGTCGGTGCATGAATATTAACTACAATAACTTTTTTCTCCTCATACTCCATTTCAACCGCAATACATTTCCCATCTATGTCATTATATATTGTTTTACATGATACCCCACAGTTTTCTTTTACTAAAATCACAACTCCTCATCCCAGCCTCCCATCACCATTGTTATAAAAAATCTCTCCACTCCACCTTTTCCTTATTTCAGTCATGTACTCTTCCCTCCAGTTAGTTTCTTGTAATAAAATCAGATCATCTCTTTTACACATTTCTTTCACCTTTTCAAATTTACCCATGGCCATCAGCCCCCTTGCATTAAAAGTAACACAACTTAAAACCATTAAAAGAAAAAAAAAAAACAACCTAAAAACCATTATTATTTATCTTCTGCCTCCAGCACTCTTAACACTTCATATCTGTTTACACTTTTTACTCGGCCCCTTGTCATTAACTTTTTTCTTACATTTTCCACATTTGGTTTTACCTTTAATGTTCTCCTTCTACTTTGTCCTCTCTCCCATCTGTTTTTCCCCATGTTGTCCATCCTTGTTTCTTCTTCACTGCCCATTTCTTTGTTTTGATCATGCATTCCATGTCCATCACTCTCCACATTATCCAAAAGATTTTTAAAACTGTCCGATATTTCCATTTCTGTCCATTGAGTATTCTGTTCTGCTGTTTTTTCCTAATCCATATAATTATTTTTTCCTTTTTCTTCTTTCTCTTGGTTGTCTGTTCCTCCTTCTGTTTCCTTCTGTGGTAATCCTTCATCCCCTTGTCCTTCATCAATATCTCCTGCCTCTTCAGTGTTTCCTTCATGCACCTGTCCGTCCACCCGATGCTCCAGACCTCCTTCCTCTCTCTCCATCCAACACTCACACTTATTAAAAATCTTTTGACACTCCGGGCATCTGACTGTGTTGCAATCCCTTGCGAAATGTCCCCTTTCCTCGCACTTGGGACACTTAAATTCAGGGCATTCTTTAAGCAGATGATCTGGGCTCATGCACAGCTTAACAGGTCTTCAGGTCTTCTTCAGGTCTTCTGCTGCATTGGCCGGGAATCGGACCCGGATCTCCCGCAAGGTCCCCAGTTCGAAACTGGGCGGGAACACTGAATCTCTTTTCACAATCGTTTAGGTGGGTTTCTGTTGAGGAGGAACTCAACGCTACCAAGGCTTTGCGGCCAAGAGGCATGAACACAGTCACTAAAGGTATAGTTGATGCAGAAATGAAAGAGCAGTCATTGTTTGACCTAAACCTATCATCACATGCAAAAGCCAGTCGCGGATAGGTGTAGAGCGCTGACTAGCCAATAGAAACGAAGGAAATTCCAGGGATGCGGGAAGAATACAATACACAGAATTAGAGGTTCGAATCCTGTCTTGGCCACAAATACTATAAAATGAGTTTGTATTCGTTTTTTCATCTAGATACACTTTAAGTATGATTAACATATAATAAACGAACTTTGTGAACAGATAAAATCAATCTTGTAATAACTGTTCTTTTGTAGGATGTACAAAATGTGCAACAATCTTAATAAACATGTACATTATAATAGGGAATACATTACATATACATTATATATACACTAAAGTCTTGAAAATCACATAACCTTCAAAACAGTTGCTATAATTAATCACAAAAATATGATTTTATGATCGTATCATAAGTAATTAATTGTACGTTTTTTTTTTTAGTTTAGTTTTTTTAAAAGAAACACAGAATTCACTTTACCTGCTTGTTGGGAGTTTGGCAGCGTATTTTGTTCAAACAAAACAATTTCGTGAAGAAATCTCCGATCGTAAAACGCGTCTCCTCTCCTTCAGAGCGAATGATTGACAGATGAGTATCTGCTGTTTGAATTCCGCGCCACGGAAGAGGCAAAACAGCGCCGGGAAATCTACGTGTGGCCACAAATATATCGCATCCGTAGTATTAAGCACTACCATAGAGAATGAATGGGAAAAGTTAAGAGCAGTTAAGCTTAACTATTTTCGGCTCCCGCGCGAAAGGTCCCCAGTTCGAAACTGGACGGGAACACTGGATCTCTTTTTCAAAATTGTTCAGGTGGGTTTCTGTTCAGGAGGAACTCAACGCTTCCAATGCTTTGCGGCCAATAGGCATTAATACAGTCACTAAAGGTAAAGTTGATGCAGAAATGAAAGAGCAGTCATTGTTTGACCTAAACCTAACCCACAACTGTGACATTCCAAGGCTGTGTAGCTTTCTTCTTATTCCGTCTTATTCCACCTAGGCCATCACGTAAGGCAGGGTCTCAAGGGGTGTCTAAAAGGGGGTACGTGGCAGGCCCTCCTTAGACCTCTGCCCGCCGGCCCTGTCTGTCCCAATGATCACCTGTGTCACCACAAACAGCTCATCAGTCCCTCTCACCGTCTATATGACCACTAATTGCGCTTCTGTCCACTGGTAATACAAAAACTGTGACCGCAAGCTGTCTATGTGTCCCCCTGATCCCCTACGTGCCTTTTTAGTAGCCTTTTTATCCCCTTGACGAACTTTAAAACACATCCATCTGGAGTGTTATTTTCTGATAAAACGATGCAACCCATAGCAGTTTGTAACACATGGCTAACCTTCTTGAAATTCAACACAATGGTCAACGAATCTGCCAATAAACCTGTTCAGGTGGCTCCTGGCTTACTCCCGAAGCACCCAGAGGTGTTAAACCCTCGGAATTCCACTGACCACAAACAGTCTGTTTTTTTTTACAATGGGATCGATTGTGCGTGGCAAGTCCATGTCTCAGCTTTCTGAAGAGATATCAAGCTAAAACCTGATTTCCCATGCTAGTCTGGACACGTGCTACCCCTGTGGTGAGTTTCAATAAGATTGGAGAAACTTGAAATCTCGGCTCAAAAAAACTAAAAGTTTCAAGAAGATTGGAGAAACTCGAAAATTTGACCAACAAAAATCACCAAGAGAAATTTTCGAGTTTCTCCTGTGTTCTTGAAACTTTGGGTTTGTTAGTTTGAGACTAGCACAGGAAGGCAGGTTTCAGCTTGATATCAAGCTGCAAGTGTTTAATTCCGAGGTAAGTTAAGGGTAGCGTTTCAGGGAACTCTGCATAGACTGCCAGGCCGAATGAACTCTGTCCTCTTGTGCGTGGGAATTACACCGATTGTCTATTTGCTTTCGGGCACATCACAGTATAAATATTCGCCCAAAAAGCACTCTAGCGTTAGCCTGTGGAGTTTCTGTAGTGTAGTGGTCATCACGTTCGCCTAACACGCGAAAGGTCCTCTGTTCGAAACCGAGCAGAAACAGCTGTCCCCTTTTGAAGAAATGTATGAACCCCTTTGAGCCGACAGTTGGCTTCAGAAGGTTTAGCCTTTATGCGCATTTTGCTGAGCCTGCACACAATGATTTCGGACTTGCTTAGGAAGTGGGTTTCCGTAGTGTAGTGGTTATCACGTTCGCCTCACACGCGAAAGGTCCCCTGTTCGAAACTGGGCGGGAACACTGAATCTGTTTTCACAATCGTTTAGGTGGGTTTCTGTTGAGGAGGAACTCAATTCTACCAAGGCTTTGCGGCCAAGAGGCATGAACACAGTCACTAAAGGTATAGTTGATGCAGAAATGAAAGAGCAGTCATTGTTTGACCTAAACCTATCCCACAACTGTGACATTCCAAGCCTGTCTGGCTTTCTTCTGAGGAACACGAAAAAAGAGATTTGCCCGAGTGGCCCTCTGTTGAGCAGCAGCTCTGCATCGCGAAGGCCCGTCTTTACACAGGTGTAGAGATAATTATTAAGCCACACTAGGCAGCGGTAATACCCACGCAGACAGTACTCTGTACTTTTGACCTGGTAGTTTAGATGAACAGATGGCCGGTGCACTCAAAGACCCAATATTTCGTACAACATATAAATATACATATATTAAATGAAAGTGGGGAAAAAAGCAAAGAAGAAATGGCCACAGAGGATTCCCGCAAACAACTGGAGAAATTCCCGGTTTGCTGCTAAAAATAGAAGGTATTTGCGAACTGAAGAGCGCAACGCAATTTGTAATTTGATTCGCGCTCCAAGATGCATGAGATGAAAAGATCTGACACCTTTGCCACAGGTTTCCGTAGTGTAGAGGTTATCACGTTTGCCTTACACGCGAAAGGTCCCCAGTTTGAAACTGGGCGGGAACACTGGATCTCTTTTTCAAAATTGTTCAGGTGGGTTTCTGTTCAGGAGGAACTCAACGCTTCCAAGTCTTTGCGGCCAATAGGCATTAATACAGTCACTAAAGGTAAAGTTGATGCAGAAATGAAAGAGCAGTCATTGTTTGACCTAAACCTAACCCACAACTGTGACTTTCCAAGCCTGTGTGGCTTTCTTCTTATTCCGTCTTATTCCACCTAGGCCATCACGTAAGGCAGGGTCTCAAGGGGTGTCTAAAAGGGGGTACGTGGCAGGCCCTCCTTAGACCCCTGCGCGCCGGCCCTAACACATGGCTAACCTTCTTGAAATTCAACACAATGGTCAACGAATCTGCCAATAAACCTGTTCAGGTGGCTCCTCACTTACTCCCGAAGCACCCAGAGGTGTTAAACCCTCGGAATTCCACTGACCACAAACAGTCTGTTTTTTTTTACAATGGGATAGATTGTACGTGGCAAGTCCATGTCTCAGCTTTCTGAAGAGATATCAAGCTAAAATCTGATTTCCCATGCTAGTCTGGACACGTGCTACCCCTGTGGTGAGTTTCAATAAGATTGGAGAAACTTGAAATCTCGGCTCAAAAAAACTAAAAGTTTCAAGAAGATTGGAGAAACTCGAAAATTTGAAATTTTGAAACTGGGCGGGAACACTGAATCTGTTTTCACAATCGTTTAGGTGAGTTTCTGTTGAGGAGGAACTCAATTCTACCAAGGCTTTGCGGCCAAGAGGCATGAAGACAGTCACTAAAGGTATATACGCTTTATATTTTACTCTTGGGAGATCTCATCAGGAAATATGGTGTTAGCTTTCACTGTTATGCTGATGATACGCAGCTCTATATTTCCTCGCAGCCCGGTGAAACACACCAATTTGAAAAACTAATGGAATGCATAGTCGATATAAAAAATTGGATGACGAGTAATTTCTTACTGCTAAATTCAGAAAAAACAGAGGTGTTAATCATAGGGCCTAACAATTCTGCTTGTAATAACCTAGAACACTGTCTAAGACTTGATGGTTGCTCTGTCAATTCTTCGTCATCAGTTAGGAACCTAGGTGTGCTACTTGATCGCAATCTTTCCTTAGAAAGCCACGTTTCTAGCATTGGGTGGTTGTTCTGCACGCTTGGTAAACAAACTACAGCTAGTCCAAAATGCAGCAGCAAGAGTTCTTACTAGAACCAGGAAGTATGACCATATTAGCCCGGTCCTGTCCACACTGCAGTGGCTCCCTATCAAACATCGTATAGATTTTAAAATATTGCTTATTACTTATAAAGCCCTTAATGGTTTAGCACCTCAGTATTTGAATGAGCTCCTTTTACATTATACTCCACTACGTTCTCAAAACTCAGGCAATTTGATAATACCTAGAATATCAAAATCAACTGCGGGCGGCAGATCCTTTTCCTATTTGGCGCCTAAACTCTGGAATAACCTACCTAACATTGTTCGGGAGGCAGACACACTCTTGCATTTTAAATCTAGATTAAAGACCCATCTCTTTAACCTGGCATACACATAACATACTAATATGCTTTTAATATCCAAATCCGTTAAAGGATTTTTAGGCTGCATTAATTAGGTAAACCGGAACCGGAAACACTTCACATAACATCATTAGAAGAATGGCATCTACGTATTTGCCTGTTTGTCTCTTGTTCCGAGGTCACCGTGGCCACCAGATCCAGTCTGTGTCCAGATCAGAGGGTCACTGCAGTCACCCGGATCCAGTACGTATTCAGACCAGATGGTGGATCAGCACCTAGAAAGGACCTGTACTGCCCTGAAAGACAGCGGAGACCAGGACAACTAGAGCCCCAGATACAGATCCCCTGT
>NC_039287.1:19096940-19106940 GCF_003368295.1 Carassius auratus | reverse complement strand
GCTAGACGTAGTCGTGGCCGTACCTTCCGGCGATCGGACTGCTGAACACTTCCTAACACTTCCTAACACATTTTGAATAAGTCCTAACACTTCCGAACTAATTCCTAACACAAGTACGAACATCACGTGGTCTATGTCCTAACAACTCCTAACCATCTCCTAACAGGTCCGAACGGGGCAAAACAGCCATTGGTCGAGCGGAGCAATACAGCCATTGGCCGAAACATAGTCACGTGCGAAACCACATGATTACAGTCAAAAAAGCGGAAGCGCGCGAATGATTAGTTTATTAATTTTAAGGCGAATTCATTATTATTTAAACACGGAGCATATTTTTATTCAGTTTGATGCTTTCAGATAACGTGGAGGTAAGTACAATAAAACACATAACATGAAAGCGAAGTACTACGTGACGTTAACTCTTTTTTCTAAATATGTTTATTAATCTGTGATTTAACATATGTAACGTTATATAATATGCTATGTTTGGGCAAAATTGTTATATAAATCGAGGTGGCCTTTCATATTGCAGCATGTATTATTGTAAGTATTATATTAACAGTAGTATAGTTCTTTAAATTTGTATTTATGTCTTATAAAAATAATAAAATGTTCGATTTCAGCTTTTGTAAATTAAATATTGGTGAAAGTTTATATTATTATTAAGTTATTATTTAAATGTGTTTTTGCATACATCTTCTTTTATAAAGGTCAGATTTTAAAAGTTTATTATAATTATATAAGTAATTATTAGTAGTATAGTTATTATAGTTTTTTAAATTTAAATATGTATATTTGCTTAATTTTACTGTATATATTTCTATTCTTAATAAACTATTTGTGATAGTTAAGATTATATATATATATATATATATATATATATATATATATATATATATATATATATATATATATATATATATATATATATATATATATATAAACATGTATGATTATTTCCTATTGATATTATTTTCTATTAAATAAATTATGCTGGATAACAATCTTTTAGAATAAACCTATTGGGTAGCAAACATATATGTAATTTGAGTTATTTTCATGTTTTTTTATTTATATATATATATATTCTTAAATATTATTATTGTTTCACAGATCTTCAACAGATCACTGGAACTGTCCATAGTCCCTGGCTGCTTCAAATGCTCCACCATCATCCCTGGCCCAAAGAAACCCAAGATAACAGGACATAATGACTGCAGACCCTTGCTGGATCCACTGCTCTTCTCCCTCTACACTAGGGATGCACTATAAATCACATGTGATTTTCATGCACATCTCGTCAGTAAAGCTGGTGTTGTTGATTAGTAGTAAATCTCCATCATGTGCTTTCAGATGGAGCAGCATTTACTACACAGAGCCGTAGTTCACTGACAAGCTATACAATATCACATTCATAATCGCAGACAATTTGTCTGAACATCAACAGAACCGGCTCTACTGATGAGATGCGCATAACAATCACATGCGAGTTATCGTGCTGCCCTACTCTACACCAATGACTGCACCTCTACAGACCTGAGGTCTTCGGACTGTCGAGAGGATTACTGGTGCTTCCCTACCCACCTTTCAAGAACGGTACACATCCAGAGTGAGGAAAAGTGCTTAGGAAATCACTCTGGATCCTTTTTGAACTTTTGACATCCGGTCGGCGATACAGTGCATGGAATACGAGAGAAACAAGAAGTTTCTTTTCCCAGAAAATCTGCCTAATGAACAGTTAAAAGTCCCCCCCCCCATCGTGCAATAAAAATATGTGCAATAACCTTATATTTTATTTGTTACCACCCCATATCCTAGTACATCCCTACATCTCATTCTATTCCATTCCTATTATATCTATATCACAACTGTACATACAATATATTTTATATTTCCATTTGTTTTTCAGTTTTTTTATTTATATTCACATATGTGTATTTTTATTCTTGTGTTATTTGAATTGTCTTAGTGTTGTTGCTGTCTCTGTGTACTGAAAGCTTGTGACACTAAAACAATTACTATAGAGAATGCATGTCATATTTGAGCTTTTGGAATAAAACCTATTTGTGGAAATATGTTTTGAATGTTTTATTCTTTCAATTTTACAAAAAGGAATATAACGAGTTGTTTTGTGATGAGGTAAAATGGGTATAAATATTGTCTTTTCTATAATTTGTTAGTTAAAATAATTGAAAAGGTGAAAAACTGGTTTGAAAGAAAAATCTATTTAATTTTTCAAGCTAATTTTCCAATTTTTCCTTCATTTTTCCCTTTCCCCTTCCTTTTTTCTCATTTTTTCTTTTCCCCACCCATAGCAGTCCCTTTTGCCCTGTTTTTGGCCGAGAGGTTAAGGCGGTGGACTTGAAATCCATTGGGGTCTCCCCGCGCAGGTTCGAATCCTGCCGACTACGCTGTTTGCTGAAGGCCATGAGGAAAAGCGTCCGTTAATTTTTCAAGGTCCTCCCACTGATTTGCGTAATGTCCAGTCCCTCTACGATGGACCAACACGCCGCTGATGCTTCTGGTATTCGGGCTCCAGGGCTTAACTTGGGTGAGCCAGTGGCACGCCGTGATCGTATAGTGGTTAGTACTCTGCGTTGTGGCCGCAGCAACCCCGGTTCGAATCCGGGTCACGGCAACACTCTGGCGTTGAGTGCACGGGAAGGTTGACAATTTTGTACCTCATCTTTCTTCTATATTTTGTTTTTGACGCTTGGCCTGTGCAGGGAGCCACCAGACAAGGGGGCAGGCAGCCTACAGCTAGACGTAGTCGTGGCCGAGAGGTTAAGGCGATGGACTTGAAATCCATTGGGGTCTCCCCGCGCAGGTTCGAACCCTGCCGACTACGGGAGGGCTTTGCAGTGTCGCTTTAGCTTTCTGTGATGGTAATTGTGCCTTCTTTTGTCCTAACTGCTTCTAGCTTTCATCCCGTGACACCTGCGTCTCTTCTGGGCAGCTTGTTGTAAAACTGCTGTTATATAAAAGGTGAGATGCCAGTGCTCCACAAGAGCCCGGATAGCTCAGTCGGTAGAGCATCAGACTTTTAATCTGAGGGTCCAGGGTTCAAGTCCCTGTTCGGGCGAAGCTCTTTCTTTGGCCTCACCTTGCTATCACTACGGTCCATCTCTTCTGCTGACTCTGTACTGGAACGGTGTTCCTTCCTGCTCCCGGTGATCAGGGGATCTCCCTTGTGGTTAGTGACAAATGAACAAGGCAAAAAAACACATAAAGAACAATGGTGCCTGGAATTTTTGAGAACCGGAGCTTGTAGCCTAGAATTTTTCTTTGTAAATTATGTGAAAATCATCTTGTTTACTCACTTACAGAAAACAATACATTGATTAAAATTTTCTAAGACACTTTTTGTTGGTAAAAGTCATATGCGAGTAGGCGTCAACTATCATGAATATCATTGTGATTTACACCTGAGAAGACAAAGCCCTGCATAATGAGCTGCATAAAGAGCCGCTCAGTCAGCTGTTGTCACTGAGAGGGAGGTGTTACAAGAAAGAACTTGAGAACAAATTTAATGTATATAATTTTAAGTTTGGAGTTTATTTAGAATATATTTAATTATCCCACAACATAATTTAATATGGGGGAGCAGTTAAACAGTTTATTAGGAACAATCAAAGCTGACTTTCAAACTAACTTTATTTTTGCATTATTACTCCAGTCACACAATCCTTAAGAAATCCTTTTAACAATCTGAATTTCTAAAAAAAAAAAAAAAAAAAAAAATTTTCAACATTATTATTAATGTTGAAAATAGCTGAAAATATTTTTCATGTTTTTTAGGGTGGTTAATTAAAAGAACACCATTTTTGTTACATTTGTTACAGTTACATGTATTTGTTACATTTATATTATTTACATCAAGCTTTTGAGTGGTATAGTTTTGTATATTGTTATTGAAACTTCATAATATTTAACTTAATTATACATTTAGTCAAGAATTATAGTTTGGAAAAAGTCTAACTAGTAAAATGTTTAGACGTTATGTGAAAACTAGTACAAGTATATAAATAAATATAAAGAGACTTACTCATGTTTATGATCTCTGCTGAATAAAGTGCTTCATTCTTTTTTTTCTGAGGAAATCCATTTCTCAAATCCTCAACCACGTCACATCTTTTTGGGGTGAATTATGTGTTATTCCTCTCATCGCGAAGCAAACAGTAAAATAAAAGCACTTGAACAACAGTCTGGCTGCTTTTTCTTCTGTGTGGGCGTATTCAAGCCGCACTTCAGTTTGAATCTGAATAGAGCGTTCAGCGCGGGGGCGTGGTCACATTAGATATAATGAAGGGAGACGTGAAAAAAGGACATCGCCGGGGGGGGCGCTGCTGAGCAATGGAGGAGTGAGACGTGTTTTACATAGCTCTGGTAACTTTTCTTTTATTAATACACTAAACACCTGTATATCCGCCTAAAAGTGCTTTGGAGTGACATAAGAAGATACAAGCAAGTGGGAAACTAAACCTAAAAGGAGAGAACAATGTCAAAGAAGGGAAAATCCAAAAAGACCGACCAACAAGAATCAGGCCTTGATCAACCCTCGGACTTAACTGAGGTGGTGGAGCCCGAATACCTGAGCGAGGAGGCGGACCCACCAAACCGAGCTGTTCTGGCCGCTATTGCTGCGCTGCGAAGTGAAATTACCCAGATTAAAGATGACATATGCGCCACCATCGATGTCCGTATACAAACGGTGTATACTGTGCTGAGAGGCGAATTGGCTACAACTAAAGAAGAACTGCAGACCTCCATTACGACCCTGGAGAAAACCGCGACCTCGCATGCTAACACTATTGGAGAGATAGAGAAGTCCGCCTCACACCACTCGGACGATGTCACTGCACTTCAGCGTCAAGTCACCCGTCTGAGCTCTGAAGTAGAAAAACTAACTGAGAAATGCGAAGACCTAGAAGGGCGCTCGAGGAGACACAATATCCGGGTCATCGGAGTCCCTGAGGGGACCGAGGGACCCAGGCCGAGAGACTTTATCGCCGGGTTGCTACAGGAGGTGCTATCCCTGGATGAGAAGCCTCTCATTGATAGAGCGCACCGGACCCTCCGAAGACGGCCCGAACCTCATGAACCACCTAGACCCTTTGTACTGAGGCTACACTACTTTCACACGCTTGAGGACATCCTACGCAAGGCTGCAGCGGAGAAACAACTCTTCCATGGTGGTAAAAGGATCCAAATTTTTCCGGACTACCCGCCTGCCGTAGCTAAAAAGAGGGCACTATTCAACCGCACGAGAGAGCTGTTACGGGGCAGACCATGGCCTCCTCTACCCTGCTAGACTCCTGATAACCCACAACGGCACACAGATCTCGTTCATAGATGCCAAAAAAGCGGAGGAATATGCCGAACGCCTCTTCACACCGGGCTCGACTGAAGTGAGACAGGAAGACGCTTAAACTGATGCAATCACTGCTGATGCGGAGAAACAAGATATTCAGAGAGGTGGTTATGTACTGGTGCTTACTAGCACAGCACTATCTGTTTCTTATACACGTGAGTTACACACTTAACGTTATACACACGTACAAACTGTAAAACCGCCATTCTCATAAGAAGAAAAATTGGAAAGTGTTATGTCCCGCCTCATACAGATCGAGGTTTGCACTGTTATTTTATTTTTATTCTTTCTCTATTCCTTCTTTCTATTTTTCTGATATCTTATCTAGAGCCCTGACAATTGTTCAGCTAGTTCTTTAAAGTGTGGAAAGGGCTCACTGTTATTGAAAGGTATTCAAAGTGTCATTGCCTCCGTTGGAGTTGCAACTCAGTTAAGTTTTTGGTCATACATACTTAAAACTACTTCTATTTAAATCCATTATTAGTATTATTATTATTATTTATACAGTTGATGCAAATTCCCACCCTGGGGAAAGCGTTCTTCTTCTCAACTATGGACATAGGTGTATGGGTATTTGTATATGTATGGGTGTGTCGTGTGAACCTGTGTATACGTTTATATGTGTGTGTGTGTGTGTGCACCCATGGATAATAATATTATTATGGCACTTTAACTGGTTATATTTTCTTCTCTTTACTAATCTACCTAAATATTTTGTGTAAGTTACCAAGCTATGTGATCATTGATAGGAGTTAGCATCAGGCCACCAGAAGGTGTGGGGAAGCTACTGGTTTGTTTGTACTTCCTTAAGAAGGCTCGTGCCACATTCACTTTGAATTGGCTAGAGTAGTTTTGTTTACATTTGTTAATATGGGGACTGGGCTGACCTTGATAACAGTTATGGGGTGGACTGGGGTAGAAGGGAGGGGTGGGATAGGAAGACCATTCACTCAAATCCTACACATTGACAACTGTACTGCTGCAGATACTGTACTGATCACATACTCCAGATGCAGGATAGTTTAAATAATCACACCAGAGGGTTGAAAGGTCTCACATTTTCTAGCTGGAATGTACGTGGAGTTAATAATCCAGTCAAGAGGGGTAAAATTCTGACCCACCTAAAGTCACTGACCTCAGACATTATGTTCCTACAGGAAACTCACCTGAAGAATGCCTCGCATGGCAGGTTAAAAGCAAATTGGATAGGGGAAGTTTACCACTCAAACTTTTTATCCAAAGCAAGAGGTGCGGCCATTCTACTGAGAAAAGGTGTGCCCTTTTTGCATAAAAAAACAATCACTGATAAAGAGGGCCGCTATATAATAGTGATTGGTGAAATCCATAACACTTCCCTTACTTTAGTAAATATATATGCTCCTAACATAGATAACCCCATATTCTTTCAGAAGGTTTTTTCACTGATACCAGACATCTCACAAACACACTTGATAATAGGGGGTGATTTTAATACTGTCCTCGACACATATCTTGATAGGTCCTCCACGAAGAGACTTCCACGAAATGCCTCTAGTGAATTTTTAAATATGTTCATTAATAACACAAATATACTGGATATATGGAGAGCGATGAACCCTACAGGCAGGGACTACTCATTTTATTCACCTGTACATAACTCCTACAGTAGGATAGACTACTTCCTGGTGGACGCCAAACTTGTACCGCACACGTTAAATGCTAAATATCACAGTATAGTGATTTCAGATCACAGCCCACTCACCTTTTCGGTGTGTTTAGATCATGTAGACAAGCCACACGCCTCTTGGAAACTGAATTCACATCTACTCACTGAAAATAAATTTTGTGAATACTTAAAAGACCAGATTTCTTTATACTTTGAAATAAACGACAACCCTGATACCTCTCCCTCCATCCTCTGGGAAGCATTCAAGGCTTATATAAGAGGCTGTATCATCTCGTTTGAAGTTTCTAGGCGAAAAGTGAATAAGATTAAATTAAAAGAATTAGAAGATCAAATTAAATTACTTGACATAGAAAATGCACATTCCCCCTCTATTTTATTGCACAGGAAAATAGCAACACTTAAGTATGAATATAACAAAATTATCTCTGCAAAACTAAGTAAAGCATTCCTCTATACTAGGCAGAAATATTTTGAATTTGGTGACAAACCACACAAACTACTAGCTAGACAACTTAGAAAAATGGAAAACGATAGAACGATACATAGGATAAAAGCCCACAATAACACAATACTTACTAAGCCTAAAGATATCAATGACAGGTTTCTGGAATTTTATACTGATTTGTACACCTCAAAGACTACTTCAAACTCTGTAACTATTAATGCATTTTTAGATAAATGTGAACTTCCCAGATTGAGCGAGGAAGATTGTGCTTCCTTGAACTCCGACCTCACAATTGCAGAAGTTCGGAGCGCTATTGCCTCCCTAAAAAGTAATAAGACACCCGGTCCTGATGGACTTCCAGGGGAAATATACAAAACATTCAATGAGAATCTATCCCCATACCTGCTGAAATTATATGAACATGCTCAGATACAGGGTAATTTACCTCCCACCTTAACTGAGGCTGTGATCACATTAATTCATAAAAAAGGGAAGGACTCACAGGAAGTAGGCGCTTATCGTCCTATCTCCCTCCTTAATGTCGATGGGAAATTATTTGCCAAGATATTAGCTAACAGGCTGAATCCTCTATTGGGAAAGCTAGTTCATACGGACCAGACGGGTTTCATACCAAATCGGAGTGCTACTTTTAATCTTAGACGTCTTTTCAATATTATATACACAAAGAGAGGTCCACCCTCTGATCTTGTCATACTTGCACTTGACGCCGAGAAGGCATTTGACCAGATCGAGTGGTGTTATTTATTTGAAGTTCTTAACAGGTTCAATTTCGGAAGTAAGTTCCTGTCACTTATCAAACTCATTTACAAGAATCCTACGGCTCAAATCCTAACAAACCGGACAATGTCCTCCCCGTTTAGTTTACATAGAGGGACAAGGCAGGGGTGTCCACTATCCCCTTTAATTTTTGCGTTGGCTATCGAACCTCTAGCCCAATGTATTAGAATGGAACCCCAGATTCATGGATACTCCACCAAAGACACAAATAATAAGATATCATTATACGCAGATGACATCCTTTTATATATAACGAGGCCTCAAATTACCATCCCTAATCTTCTTGACAAAATCAACCTTTTTGGGACATTTTCGGGTTATCGGATTAATTGGTCTAAAAGTGTTTTAATGCCGGTCCAAATGAGTGACTTAACACACCTAGATCACTTTCCATTTACAATCTCTCCAGAGAAATTTACCTATTTGGGGATAGAAGTGACAAAGCAGTACTCCTCTCTTTTCCAGGCAAACTTCCCCCCTCTAATAGAGCGATTACAGACTAGAATATCATTTTGGGACACGCTCCCAATTTCTTTAATTGGGAGAATTAATGCTATAAAGATGATCTTTCTCCCGCAATTGTTATACCTATTTCAAAACATCCCAATGTTTCTAAAAAAATCTTTTTTTAAAAACTTAGATTCTTTGATAGTTCCTTTTCTGTGGGGACACAAAGTTCACAGAATAGGTAAAAAACATCTCTGTAGCCCAAAGCCAGAGGGGGGATTGGCACTCCCAGATTTTTTGCTATATTACTGGGCCTCAGCGATTAAGATGTTTACCTTTTGGTTGGACACTTCAATACCAATGTCTGATTGGCTAATGCTGGAGCGGGAAGACTGTCACCCGTATTCTATGGCCGCAGTCCTACTAGCTCCAGCTGCGGTTAATAAGTCCCTGTATAATAACAATCCCATCATTCATAGCATGATCTGTACCTGGAAACAAATCAAGACCACCTTTAATCTTAAACCAATCTCTCTTCTCTTACCCATCACTAGAAATCCCACATTTGCCCCCTCCAGTCTGGATGGAGCCTTTTCTACATGGTGTGAAAGGGGTGTCCAATGTATTGGTGATCTATACGTGGGAGGCATCTTTGCTTCATTCACGCAATTACAGAAGAAATATGAACTGGGGAAAAATAATTTCTTTCGTTACCTGCAAGTTAGGGACTACGTTCGGAAATACTTAAGAGAATTTGAGACTGAACCACAATCTAAAATAGACGACTGTCTGAAATTGTCTCCTAACGAAAGTAAACTGATATCACGTGTCTATAACAGCCTTTTACTAATAAGCTCCCCATTGACTGAAAACTATAAAAGAAAGTGGGAAGAGGAACTTGGTGAATCTATTTCAGATGATTTATGGAAAGATAGTCTTGAAAACATACATAATTGTTCAGACAATGCAAGACATTGTCTTGTCCAATTTAAAATTATGCATAGGCTTCATTATTCAAAAGAGAAACTACATCACATATACCCAGAAGTGTCACCCATGTGTGATAAGTGCCACTCTTCCGTAGCAACACTTCTCCATAGTTTTGCTCTATGCCCAAGGGTTCAATTGTTTTGGGTTGATATATTCAACATTATGTCTGAGGTCATAAATACTTCAATCGAACCTGAGCCCATGTTTATCATTCTTGGAATATCGGAGACCTTCAGAGAACTGAGCGTGGCACAACAGCGTTTTCTCTCTTATTGCTTAATAA